>NC_092207.1:67496594-67511893 GCF_043381705.1 Parasteatoda tepidariorum
ATATATATATATATATATATATATATATATATATATATTTGCGGTTTAAAACAAATAAAAAAAAAGAAAACCATAGATTACAGTGTCAATATCCATTCTAAACTATATTAATAATTGAAATTTCCATCATGAGAGTATTTTTATTGAATTTTTTATCTTTCTCGCGTTTGATTTCGATTTAAGGTTACTTGAAAAAAAATTTTTTCGTTCTATCAAATATTTTTTATTATAAATTTACTTTAAAATTATTGTAATTGTGGTATGTCATTGCTCTCTGGTTTACATTACTATTTTCAACGTATTATTATTATACATTTTAACATTTTACTGATTAAAATGCAAAACTATTATTACGCATTTGAGGAATAGTTAAAAAAAACTGTTCTTTGAGATATTATTTCAACAGTTTTTGAAAAGTTTTTAAGAAGTTAAGTTTTTGAAAATTTCAGTTTGGCATTACAGGCGTTATTTATATCAGTTATTAAAGTTATATCTATTTTTTATAAGCTCTTTGATGCCATATTAAAACGATTGGTTTATTTAAATGTTTTCGCAAGAGATAAGCAAGCTAATGAGGTGTACATTGATCATAAACACTCTTTTATTGAGTTAAAAAACGTCGGAAATTTCGAAGACCAAATTGAAAAGCTCGGTTTATATCCATTTTTCACATAAATAACGGATAGATCATGCTCTTTCGCATTTATAGGATTACTATGTTTTAAGTGTGAAATCAGTTTTTCCCGAGAGTTATCATGCAGTGAAATTGAGTCACAGTGCGGAAAAACCTTTTTTTTCGCGAGTAAAATCGATTTTTCTTTGAATCTATTCTTATATGCAAAAAGAGTTCTTTTTCGTGATCTTAATTTAGTTAATTATAAATATCTATATTAAACATTATAAATATCAAGATTTTACTTATTAAATATTTGTAACATTGCAGATAATTTATAATTTTATCGAAAGATTATAAATCTTGGTAAAGGATATAAATAGTTATAGTGTCATATTTTTGTAGACAGGCCTCTTGAGTCTGAGTTATTAGTGAAGGGATTTAAGTCATAGCCGATGGAAGAAAACATAGGAAATTTAATTTGATATTAACTCTTTGACTGAATTATTTTATTTTCATCCATCAACTTATGAAAAATACCGGTCACTTCAATAAATGATAAATAATTTTTCTCTTCCTTAATCAGGGTTATTTATTTATTATTGTTATTATTACTAATAATAATGAAATAGAAAAGCAAGCTAAATGACGATAATTTTGCCCTAACTCCCAGCTAATTTGAAAGATCCTCTTTTTTCAAGAAAGCAAGATCATCTCGATCGAAAATTATGTTATCAAATAAATTATTTTTATTTTATAATTTATTAAGATTTCTTAAAAAATTATAAACTATAATAACTATGTTAATTATTTAAAAATAATCATACAGAATTTTTAAATTAATTTTTAGTATATAATAGTTTAAATTATTAATTTAAAAAATATTTTATGCGTTAACGGAACTCTAAAATTAAAACACATTTCTTAGTAAATAATTTCTCAGTAACTAAAATGCGTTCTAAATTTCTAACAATATTTCTCGTCAACTTCCCTTATGTCTTTTTAAAATATTTCCAAAAAAGCGAAAACTCAGAAATATTTCAGTTAATGTGTTACAGTTGTAATTGATTAACATAAAACAATCAGGCTCATTTCTTTTATTTTGCATTAAATTTCGTGAAAAGTAAGCACTTTATTGAAACTGCGTAGCATATATAAAAAAAATTTTATTCCTCTTTTACATTATTTTAAAAATATAGTCATTCTCAATTGACTTCAACTTACTCATGTAATAGATTTATAGAATTTTATTGTTCAAAAATGTAGCTTTAATCTTATAAAAAGTTACAAATCTGAGATATTAAAAGAATTTCTAGAACCTATAACTAAAAGTTGAACTGTGTGCAGAATGAGGGAAAGAAACATAAAAATTGCCACCAAAGGAAGAAGGTTTCGTAAAAAAAAAGTCAAAAATAGCGTTTATGATTTCAATTTCTTAAGCATAGAAAATACATTAGTAATTATAAATTATATATTTATAAATATGACATTTAAAATACTTATTAATCCTAAAGAATGAATAAATACTCCTGCGTAGTATTAAGTATATATATTTTTCTTCGGAAATGCAGATATTTATTTAAAATCATGTAAGAACATTTTTTTTAAACTGCAGGAATTATAATCAAAATTTTAAAATTCCAATAACTATATTTATAACACGAATTTAAAATATAACCTAAAAAAAAACTATTTGTTTGAGTTTATGTAAAATATATTGCTTTGATATTTTATTTCAATTTAATTTACTTAAAAGAACGCTTTTCGATTCTGATTATTCCATATTTTTTATATACAATTGAAAATATTCGTTAAATTATATTTGTAATAACGAAATCAATTTGTTCAAAATATAACTCACAACTAGAACGAAAAAATTTGTTTAAAAAAATAGCAACAATGAAACTGACTAAAAAAGACGTAAGAAAACGGTGGACAAACAAAAAAGTACCCAAACTTGGAATAGATGTTTGAAGGTAGGTGGGAAATGTAAGGAAACTTTTCTCCCCTTAACTTAAAAAGGTGAGACCTCTCATAAACACTAAAACAATAAAACACGTCCCGCTGTAACTTGATCCTATCTCTTAACTGAGGAGGAGATTTTTCCCCCTATTCTTACGCTGAAAGTGTCACATGCCCACCACAGGACCCCAAGATCAGATGTGACAACTGCTGTCACAGCCCCCCAGAAAAGGGTAACTGTAACGCATGACTAGGACAAAGTTTGCATAGTGTAACTGTGTACTCTACACAATGTATATATATGCGAATGTGCACACTATGTGCATACAGTATGTACCAGATCTGATATCTGTCATATCCTGCAACATCTCTGTTTTTATATTGACCTTTCACAACATTTCATAAAATTTCCTAACCATGATTCTTAAAATTTAACTCAAGTTTACTTCTAAACATCCTTCCATCATTGTTTCAAAATTTTAAAGTAATGTCTTTCATTCATGATTTCTTATTCCTTTTTAATTCTGATGCCTCAACCAGACAGTAAAAAGTTTCAAAAATTTGTAACAATGAATGCAGGTTTTAATGCGAAATTTTACTGTTTGAAAAGAATATTGCTTATCAAAATACGTGTCGACATTTATTTTCAATTTGCATATTTTTGAAGCGACTTAAACTTTTAAATAAGTAAAGAAACAATAACTTAAACTAACTATAAAAGAGCTATTTTTTGTTCCGTTGTAACTATTATTTAATAAACGGGACAATTTTCAGCATTCTCTTTATGATGGTTAAAATAACTGAATAAGTTGTGTAAAATTTCAATATTAGTTTCAAATATCTTATATATTCAATGTGATTACAAGTGATTCATTTATCTTCACTAACTCAATTCAATTTATTTAAGCTATTTAATTAAGGTTTACTTTCCAGTTAATGTAACTTATTTTGACCCATTAAATAAAGTTTTACTTAAGAAATGAATTAATTTTATTTAAAAAAACGTGTTTACATGTATTTTCCAATCCAATTCAATGCCTTAAGAATAATAGCTAAGGAGTCACAATGCCTTCAATGTTTTTGTTTTTTTAATTCAAGTGTGAAGCAAATAAGTTTTTGAGTTTTTATAGGTATGATTAATTGATATTTAATATTTGATTTCAATAATCAATAGTATATAGTTTCGTTTTTATTAAATTTTTAAAACAAAGAAGAGAACTTCCAGTTTTTAAATTCTTAAAACTTGTCAGTGCTAGACACTTACGTTTCTATAAATAGTGATAAGTGTAAAGTCGAAGCAAAATTTTCAATAAATATCCATCACACAGGCATAACATGCGATAAGATTTTTACTATTCTTTAAAACTTCTTATTTTTGTAGTCTTATTATGCAGATCGTGATAAATGTAGAAAAAAAAAAGTTTACTTCAAAGCTATATGCTGAACGGAAAAATATCCTTAAGGTTTCAACTGACATGTAAGCAACAAAATATTATCCATGCGAAAAAACACTTTAAAGTTTTGCTTCTACAGGAAAGGACAACCTCTTACCTGAAAACCACTCAAAATTTCGTAAATAATGCAGGCAGAAATACGGTTTTTTAATGTGCTTAAAAATTATTTGCAGTATTAAAGTAATACTTTATACTGCAAATAATTCGAAATACTTCTGTCATTTGTAGGTAATGTGGCCCCAGGGTGCTTTTTGGAAGATCTTACTGAAAAAAAGCTTATATTTGTATGCCTTAAAATCAAAGTAAAGCTTTATTTAACTATAATTGGTTTGTTGGTTTCAAATATTTAAAAATCAATATGTGAGCTAAAAATCTATATATATTTCGACATGATTAAAATTCTAAATTTTTGCAATTTTTAAGAGGTCAAACAGTGAAATGGTATACCAATCGTTTGATTAATATAAAACTAGATTTTGAGGTTTATATATATATATATATATATATATATATATATATATACCATACAATGAACCTAAAAGTTGAGCCCACCTCTTTCCTGGGTATTCTAGTCCATCCCTGAACACTGGCATACATTCTTTATGGTTTGACCATCATAGCAGTGAGTTAACATATTCCATCATAAAGTGATGGAAATTATTGAACCAACAATACGAAAGATATCTCATGAGTTGACTATTAAATCAGTAAAACATTATCTTCCAACTTATGTATGAAATAATGTATGTTATTGGTCCAACAGTACCAAACATAATATAATGGGATACCATCATACCAATGAAATAACATCCTCCATCATTCGGTGTTGAATTTGGTGAAAGCCTAACATCTCTTGATTGATAATCCTTATAGTGATAAAGTAACATTTTACAACATGGAATGATCGAAATTTGTTGACATATCAAAAACCCTGAATACAATCTAACAAAAAAGTCTACAGTGGGACGCAAAAGAAGAAAACTAAAAATTTCCCATCTCAGAAATCTTACTTCATTGTATTGCAATCCGGAGGTGAAAATAAAGAAAATTATGTTATGACAGCATCATAACATATTTTTCACAGTTTTTTTTTTCGTCCAGCTGGCTACAGTGCCCTCTAGCAGCACTAAAAAAAATTTTTTTCACTTAAAATTTAAATAGTTGCCACTCTGAAGTTAATGGTTTGGTTATTAATTTCTCTGTCATATTTTTATATACTTCTGCGCGATCACATCCACAGCATGAACGAATACTTCCAAATATGATTTAAAATTTTAAATGTTTTTTTTATTTCTATTTGGTTCTTTTGACTAAATTTCACAAATTAAAATGTTACGCGAATTATGTTAACGTTATATAATTTTTTCCATATCTTGAAGAGCAAACAGAAAATAAAATATTTAAATGAAACTGGAATTTAATTTAATATGCTGCGACGAAGCACAATAATTATTTGTCTTCATTACTATTCGATATTCTTCAAATATCCAAGCATTTTGTAACATTAAAATAAAACAAAGTAACCAAACGATTTAGGAAAATTTCATTCAGTTCAATTGAAAAATAAAATAAAACGATTAACTTATCTATTACTTAGTAGTTACATTTATTACCACAACCGGGCGCTCTCCTCTATCAATCAGAAAGTGTTGCCATTGTGCTGCTCATTAAAATATGCAGGGCCTTTTTACATGCATTAGAAAGAAAACTCTTGATTTATCTCTCTCTGGTTCAAACATTACTTCCAAAGTAATTAGTGAGAACAAAACGGAAGGATGATAAAATATCAATCGTAACATAAAAACCATTAAAAAGAAATAATAATTTTAGAACTTGTTTTCCATTAATTAAATACGTTTGAAGTTAATACTTTCCTAAACTGACATACTAATTACTGATCGTTAAGACACTGTTCTCAGCAGATCACCGAAGTCAAGCATCACTGGCTGCGGTCAGTGTGCGGGTGGGTGATCACTTGGATCGGTCTGCGTAGGGACCGAGGGTGTGCGGTATGGGTCCTCGTTAAACTGTGCTACCATAAAATGCTCGACTTCGCACGCAGATCGTCGGGCTACCGAAGCAGGGGTGCCATCCCCTCCGCAGAGGATCAAAATTGTGATAGCATGTCTTCGGATCATCCTCAGGGATGTTTCCCAGACCGTCGCCAATAGCCCACTGTGCAGCTCTAGTGCGACGTAAATTAACAACAACAACAGCAACAACTAATTAGGGAAAAAATAGTTAAATACCATGGAAATAAACTACCCTTTTTATTCTTGCTTATTTTCCGCAGTTTACCCCTATCTTTTCTCAAAACCGTAGCTGAAATCCTCTAAATAATATACCAATAATGGAAGCGAAAATAAAANCTGCCTTATTCCTCTCTCTATATATATATATATGTATATATAAAAATAAATAAATAGAGAGAGAGAGAAAGAGAGAGCATATTATGATAAATTCTTAAGGAACAGGGATTCTGAAAGGGAATTGGTTGCAAGAATAGCCTTAATTTAATCAAACGTCATTTAAACAGGAAAAATTTAGAGATTTTGATATGTTCCAAAGATGACATCACTCTGACGACATGGAATTTTCTTAATGAGTATTTTTCTAAGAATTATTACCCTTTAACTTCTGAAAATAATATTTTAATTGTGAAATTGACTTTTTATGGCTCTTTGTGAAAGAACGATTTCTTCAATAAAATTAATAAGATAAATCTATTTTAAGCTTATGATTTTGATATAGAACGACTCGTAGTATATATATATATATATATTCTTTCTCTATATAAATACCCAGATATTTAACACACAAAACGAAGGCAGGTGAAAAATAAACAAACAAATTATGAATCGAACATGCCAGTTGCACATAACAAAAATGCATCATAGTTACAATAAAATAAACAAACAAATAATAAATGAAAGTTAGGTAAAAGAAGTAATTAACATTTTAACTCGTGTAGAGAAACTTAGCTCAACTTTAATGCGCCATTTTGCTGGTAAAGAATAGCAGGAGCTGACGTCACAGGTAATTGGGTTATTGGGTGTGAAAGGTTTTCTTCTTCTTGAAGTGCAAATACCCAATTATAGACCCATAAGTCTTCTAACAACTCTATCAAAAAGCTGAAAAAAATTATACAATAAAGATTATTGGGGCACATTGATTTCCTTTCTAAGCAGTAATATGGATTTCACAGTCGTCTCTCACTGATGAGTCAACTGATCAGGTTTACTGAATTTAATTTTCATTTTATAAATATAATTGAACTGCCGAACCGATTACGACTGCCAATGTTCAACTCCGTATCGTTGTAATTTTGAACGCAATCGTGAAGACAAGGAAGCTCCTGGATCAAGCATTGGGTGAAATTCGTCTTCGTTTGACCTTTTGATAGAACTAACCCACATTTGCGTTATTTGGAGAGGAAAATGTCCACGATTAGCCTGACAACAAGGGGACTTTAACCCATGATACATCTACCACGGATGCAATCTTGCGCCAACACTGTAATTAGTGCAAGCTGGATGTTGAATTCGTATCAAGTAGTCATCGCTAGGATTCGAACCTGGCTCACATCATTGGAAGGAGAATGCTCTATTCCCCGAGACAGATTACTGAATGTTTTTTAACGGTTCAGTGCCACTGCCCGGTATGCATTTGCCCGGTATATCCTACACTGATGTTTTTTGAGGTCAAGTGCCACTGCCCGTTATACATTTGCCCGGTATACCCTACACTAATGTTTTTTTAAGGTTCAGTGCCACTGCCCGGTATGCTTTTGCCCGGTATACCCTACACTGATATTTTTTAAGGTCAAGTGCCATTGCCCGGTATATATTTGCCCGATACTCCAAACACTGATGTTTCTTCTAATCTATCGTCAGTAAGTATTAAAATATCGAATGAATGTAATCTATCGTCAGTAAGTATAAAAATATCGAAAAAATGTAATTATATCCACGAATGGCCATTGGATCAAATCGGAAATATCAAATCGGATGACGTTTTTAATTTGCCATTTTTGAATGACATTTTGATGAATCGGGGATGTATTTAATACTTTGCTGGTTTCTCATTTGGCATTATATAGAATGCCTAGGCAATGTGTGAAATATAAATCATTACATATTTTGTCGGCTAATTTTAGACATTCTATACAATGCCTAGGCATTTCATACAATGCCGAATTTCATACTTTGCCGGTAACATATATACACATTAGCTAAAAATTATGATAATAAGCCGAATTATGGTTTACTTCGAAGTAAAATCTTAAAATTCATTGGAAATGGTTATTGGGAAAGCATATTTCTTTATTGAATAATTTTATTATTTTATTTTGATTAGAAAGGCACGTAGGAAATATGCAATATTTTTATAGATTCTTGTTCTTTTCATAACATATCTTTCATAACATCATCTGTTCAACATATTGTTATTAGAAATATTATATTTTCTATTCAAAAATGCCTTTTTATTTTTTAATTCGCATTTTACTTGAAATAATTTCATGAAAGCAACCGTAAGATTACTGAGATTCTGTAAGACATATACCAATAATGCTAAAACTGACCTTTTTCGATGTACGTTTTCTCATCTCAGCATCTAAACAAGATATTGCTTCAACTTTTCCCTCACAGAATATATGCAGATACATTTTTACACTGTAATAACTGTTAATATGACATTTGACAGACATTTTTTTTAAAAATAAAACTTATGAACTGAGAACTTTTAATTTTTTAAAAAGTTTAATCATTTTTTTTTTTTTTTTTGCTAAATTCCTTCATAACTCAAAAAGTATTCCTGATGACGCTAATACTTTATTACAGCATACAGACGATATAATTTCAAATGTCTCAAAAAAATTTAAAGTGATATAAATAATTTCTTAGAAGAGGTACATAAAAAAGGTTAGCTTTAGAATTATTGACATATGACCTACAGATTTGATTTAAATGGAATCAGAGATTTACAAACCCATCTCTGGTTATAAAAAGTTCTAACTCGAGGATCCCCATTGAGGGAAACATTGGGTTCCACGGAACACCCTCAAGATAAGCCTAGGGCTCCGCAGAACACCATTTGGTAACAGCTACTCAAAACAACAATCTTAATTGGAATGCATATATAAACAGTACTATTTGCAAAGCTCAGGTGCATCCCACTCCTTAAAGCCTATTCTAAGTCAGATTTCACAACTAAGATTCAAGAACAAAAGACCTACCTTTAATGCATTAGACCCATCCTCATATACCTACTCTTTTCCAGCCTTTAACACTCTTACGGACAAGTTAATAAAAAGAAACTTTCAGCTATAAAAGCCAACATCATTAGATGGATGATAGGAGCCCTAGAAGCTATCAGGGACAACACTTTATATAAGAATAGAATTAAAATAGACGACATAAGCAGCTACATGGCTAGTCTTAATATCAAATTCTACAATGATGCACAAACTAATTATGCAGGCGACTTCAATAACGTCATTAACTTAGAACTTCTAGAGGAAAATATTCGATTTAGTTCAGTCACTGCATTTCTACTATCCGACGCCTGTGTGTCTAAAGTATACTCCAATAATACTTTCTGATTTCCATCAGTACTTATTTATTTTCGTTAGGGGAGCAACCCTTCCGTGAAGCTGCGGAAAGACGTGGGGGAGGAGGGCCTTCGATTACTCACGTCTATTCTGTTTTCCTAATCAGTTTTATAAATAGATACGTACCGCTTTCATTTTCTTCTATAGATTTTTTTTTCTCTATAGAGATTTTCATTCGTTTCTCTACGCTTTTTAATCTTAAATTACTATTGTACAGATTACCTTACTCATGTTATTCGCTGTAAATAGTTCTTCGATTTGTACTTAATCTAGTTTATTTCATAAATTTGGATCATCATTGAATTTTGTTTCGATCATGCGTATCAGACAACACCAATCGGATGCATCTTAATATTTACGACACCATTGGCGTAGCTAATTTGGACCACCGAGATTAATCCAACCGCCAATTGTCTCATTTTTCCCTAATTCTTTCTAATTTTTTACCAGCCTATTTTTGATCATCTAATTGGTTCCGTATACGACTCTTTAGTTCCAATGAATAGATAAGTGTAACTGCAGAAGCCGAGATCTCGTATACATCACAAACTCCTGTGTATCTTATCATTTATTTTACTTCAGATTATTTATTTGCTTTAATACCGTACACTCTCGGGAAGTTTGACACATATTTGAACCATAATTACGGTACTTTACGCAGTGTAAATTTACTGAAACCTCATTAAAGTTTTAATCTAAGCCATAGTATCACAAAATCAAGTCTAAGAATTATAAGAAAATGTTATTCAACGCAACACTATATAAAATTTTCTGCAAATTTGACAGGTATTATGGTTCAATATACTCAAAACTTTCTAACGGCATAATGCAATATTTTTTATCAGATAATGTGACAATCTGGTAATAATATTTCAACGGTACCTTTTCAATTATGCACTGCACAAATTCGATTTAAAACTGATAAATAAAAATAGCGGAAACAACTCTCAAAAAAATTCCCGACTCTACGGAAAAATTTCCACTAAAATTCTATTTTTTTTTTTCCAAAAGGAAAAAAAATCTTACAAATTTCAGCTTTAGTTATATTAAGTACGAGGATAAAAAAATCTAGAAAACTTAAATTATTAGGATTTTTATTCTAAAATTATGGTAAAGTAACAGCAGTCTGTCCATACATAAAGTTTGCAATAAAGAACATTTTTTTACGTTTTTGGTTTTAAAACCATTTACAACGAGTTATATACAAAACTGTTCAGTATTTTCAACATTTACAACCAGCTTGGTTTCAAAAAAATAAAAATTTTAATTAAACATTTAAGCTATGTTTTTTTGCTAGATAATGGACATTAGAGAGTGTAGGACACTGGAAACAAAACATTTATTGAAGGGATGGATGGGATTTTGCAGTGTCAACGCTGGGACTCGAACCCCCGTTCTATCAGTCATGAGACTGAAAGACTAGCACTCTCGGTTGCAACATGTATGCAACAGCAAGGAACTAATTTGCTTCATTAGGTGAGCATAGTTGGTGTGATAAAATTCAGGTTGTTCAACCGTATTAGGTGAAAACAGTTAATAAACAGTTTTTCTCACAGTTAATAGTTTGAGTTTGACTGTTTATTTTGAATATGATGAAATAATAATTAAATGAATTATTATTCAACTAGTTTTCTCTAGAAATTTCGAACAGTGTACGGTGCGGAATGTCCATGATATTTTTTTGGTAAAAATTAAACATTACGTCTTGTAATAAAGCTAGAATTACAGTATTTGAACCATTACGATATCCGTGCAAACAGCAAAGGTCTGCCGATAATTCTAATTTTCCGAGTTCTTATTACCACACGTTAAGAAAAAAATATATAACTGTAAATTTAACCGAATAAGTGACCTTTGCGTTATGCTCTAAGGTATCATGTTAAAACTACCAAATTTTATCACATGTTAAAAAACAATATTTATGTATATATATAAATTTTAACAAAATCATTACCAAAGAGCTTCGGTAGAAATTATCGTGCTTTTGAGTGTTCCCATATAGCCAGAAACACAAGAATTTCCACCATATTCTGGTAGTTTTGATCATTTTTACTTTCAGTGTAAAACTGAAATCTTAATCACGTTCGATTCAATGTATGACATTAAAACTACCATTATTACTAAAACGTGTGCCATTCTTCTAAAAATATGCATTGTTTTAACTATTAAGTAGAACAAGGATGTTATTAACAACTACTTAACATACAAAATAACCCTGATTTTATGCCGTAATATTTAAAAGTGACTAAGTTCACGTAATATTTTCATACATAGTTTAAACTCTCTTACAAAAAGTTTTTGAAAAAAAGATATAGCCTACCAAAAAACCCTAAAGAGTATAAACTATAGCCTGACGCAACGTCAAAAGAATTTTGTTTGATCCGCCCACAAGAAAAAAACTATGGAGCTTTTGATAGTTTAAGTGATAAATATTTCTTATTTTATATGGTCCATTAGATAGTTTTTTCAATGCTTTCTTATATTTTAAAACACATAAATCATTTTAAATTGCTGAAAATAGCATGGTACTTGATTTATATCTATAAACGTCAAAAATTCTATTACACATCCCCTAAAATTTCAGCTACTTCAATTGGTTAAAGATTGCTATTCTGGTTTAAATCATAAGCTTAAAGTCTTTTAAATCACATTTTTATGGCACTTCGGATTTTATTCTATTGTGGTAAGATCATGTTGAGAATCTTTTCTCTGGTTATATTCGAAAAGAATCGGAGTTAATAATAACTAATATTTACTATTTTGATTTTAAAGCTTAACTTGAGTTTCAGAACAAGAAAAATTTTTAATAAAACCTACGTTAAAAAACTTTATTATGATGCAAATTTGCACTTTGACTTTTTAAGAATTTAATAATACAAATTAATCCCTAATAATTAGATACTTTTTCGTATAACTATTCTAAGATATTTTATTATACAAGAAATTTATTCTAACCAGTAATTATGGATTTCATTTCAGCACTAATTAGAAATAATTTTTAATTGTTTTTTTCTTCAAATTTTTACTTTACAAAATTCTAAGAAATTTGTAGTAACCAGACATTATTAATTTCGATGTTGCACCAATTTTGATATATATATATATATTGGTGTTCTTAGTTTTCTTAGATTTTTTAATTGAATAAAATACTTGGCAATTGAAAATTATTGTACTGATCTGTACTATTGTTTTTGGAAGATATTTAGGAACTTTTGATCACATTCATTATTGATATTAAAATTTATTTAAATTAAAATACTTCTATATTTACTTGATACGTAGCTAAATTATATCAGCATTTAATTTTATTTCAGGTGAATATAAACCTATCATATTTACATAAATATTTTTTTTCAAATTTGACATTCAATGTTTTGATATTTCAAATTTTTTCAAATGAGATATATGCGATTTATTACAAACATAATCAAACAAATTTTCTGATAGTACTAAGAATTCTACATAAAATGTTTACATATTGTCCCAAAAATGAAAAATTAATAGAAATTGATGATTGAACCTAATTCACACAATTAACACCCTCATATAGAAATTACCAAGCTTATTTTCTAATATTATATTGAAAACTGAACTCAGAATGTCACACGATTAATTTATGTAAATAATTAATTTTAGGCAAATAATTTCATGATTAAGACATTCAACCCGAATCTGCCGTTTTGATTAAATTACTTATTATTGAATTATAAAACATTAGGTTCATTCAATTTTCTGCTCTAACTTTTCAATAAAAGTTTTAAAATACTCCCTTTTTGAAACTTGTTAACATTTAATTTTATAAATACTTGCATTTTTATAGTTACATTTTCAATGCAACTCTCCCAAACGCAGTTCTACACGACGAAAAAATTCTGTTAAACTTTTTGTACAATTTGGTGTAAAACTATAATTCTGGTTAAAAAAATACTTTTTTTATATAATTTAAGCATTTGATAATGTTTTCATTCGTATGGTAACAGCCTACAGGGACTTTCCAAATATTAGATCTTATACCACACATTTAGTAAAAAAAATACAAAACCGAATAATTGGTTTTATGCCATGCTCTTAGGTATCCCGATAAATTATCAAATCTTATCACATTTCCCAGATTTAATTACAAATTATAAAACCATAATTTATTGTTAATTTTACCAAAATCAATACCTAAGCTTCTTCGTAAAACTCTCCAAGATTTTTGATGTTCCCATAGAGCCATAAGCACTTTTTATAACAATTTTACCATATTATATTAGATTTAACTATATTTTTTTCTTCGTGTGATATCTATTGAAAACCAATTTTTACAAAAATAGTTTGAAAGTTAGGATGGATATAACATTTCAACTTTATCTTAACTAAAATATTTTGCAAGATAACGCATAAATAACGCATATAACGCATAAATAAACATGTGAAAATTAGCTGTTCGTCACCTTTTTCCATAAAAGTTACTTATCTCCTCAAATAATTATCTCTTGATATAAAGACAAGTTTATTTACGAGTATAATAATAACAATTAGTTCCCTTTTTTTAAATGTGCTGCTTTGGATTATTGATAATACAAAAAAATCTTTCTTAAGCTATTATGACAAGTATGAACATTTTTTGAAAGTTAACGAAGCATTAAGCCTTTGAAACATAAAAAAGTAATTTTCTTATCTTAGAAACTTCGTATAAAAGTTTCAAATTCTATACACCCTACCTAACTAGCAAAAAACGGAGGATACTCCCAATTAACATGAAACTAATTGGCAGTGATAATGATAGGGTGTAACAAAGCAAAAAAGATCGAACGAATTAATATTACATCCCTAAACTAATTAAGAGACATTAAACGGGGCTATTAATTCTGAGTTATATCACTACAAAAATAACAAGAGTAAAATAAGTAATCAACAACTACTTTTATTTATATTGTAGGAAAACTAAGTAATTATCGGTAAGTATAATGTTAATGAACTCGGTAAGTATAAAATAGGAGCCATGTGTTCTAAAAGTATTGGTTTATAGTAATAATTAATTATTAAATTGTACTTAACACCCAATAGTTTACACACTTTACACTTTGTACTTTACACACACTGTCACGCTTAATATATTCGTTGAAATGACGTTTAAATATGCTTTTCCTTACATAATGTCACTTAAAGACATATAATTTTATTTCGTACTAACTCAGAATTGAAATAATGAGTTACCTCAAGGCAAAGAATACGTCTAACAAGGAACTGAAATAAAAAATTTATAACTTTCTACAATAATAAATGAAATAGCAATTTTTTTATGTAAGGCAAACAGTCTTGACAAATAACAAAATTTATTTTCTTAATTTCAGTTTAACTTACTAGACTCAAGTAAGTCAAAAATTGATTCATATCCTTAAAAGTACAGGATGTGTTGGCTATTTTTCATGCCACAATAATTAATTGTCAAACTTTTTGTACCAAAAACCACGTGATAGTTTCGCACATATTACGAAGTCACAATATGCAAAGAGTCTAGCTAAATTGAAAAAAAATAATCATGATTTTATCCCTGACTACAATTTTTTTTCATCGTGTCTGATTTGAATACCCACATTCTAACGTAAAAAATGACATATTGAAGTTACGATGGAAAATTATAAAATTTGATAGTTATGAAACGCTTGAAATT
>NC_092207.1:67512017-67530910 GCF_043381705.1 Parasteatoda tepidariorum
TATATATATATATATATAGTCAGGTCATAGTAAGGTCATTTTTAGAAAGGTCAAAAATCTCCGTGTTTGATGTGCTTCACAAAAGAAACAACAATAGAAAACTGAGTAATCTTAAATACTTAACTGGATTTTTAAAACAACTGTTTATGTTATAAACTAATAGCGACAAGGATAACTTATATAGTTATTATCTGCATACATTATTAATTCAAATGAATTTAAAGTTTTCTGAAATTAGATTAGTTATTCAACATATTCTAACTATATTAAACATATTATTAAATTGTTAAAGTTATTTTTTACTGTGTTTGTCATGGAGATAACGAAACATAAAGAGGATATAATTATGAGATATTTATCATCATGGAATAGCCAATTAAGACTTTTATGGAATAGTAAATTAAGACTCTTTTGAATTTGTTTAAAGTTAAGAGCCTTCATTATTTTACTGTCAACTATAGTAGACATTAAAGAAAGGTAGTTATTTCTTTTCTTTAATAGATAATTTATTCATTGGATGAACTGAAATTTGCATGATAGATTTTTAATTCATTTATATCGTGTCATTATGATTTATTTATATTGTTCTTAACATTTAAATTGATGCGTTAAAATAAGATTTTGTGCACGGTTAAGATATTGACGTTTTATTGAGTATATGAATTCTAAAATCATTAAACAATTAAATTTGTATTTATTTTTAAGTTCTTATTGTCGTTTTAGTATTCTTTTATTTTTATATAATGAATAATATTATTAGTATGAATATAATTATATAATTAGATGAATACTTAATCAAGCCTTGTATTTAAAATTTAAAATGTCCTTACTACTTGAAGACATCTTAAACAGTATCATTGTAGGGTATCATTTTCCATTAAAATTTCTATAATAACTTATAATTAATTTTTTTCAGCGTTGCAAACTACTAAATTAACATAAAAAAAGAGTTTTTATTTTTTATGAAATAATTACGAAAATGAATATTATATAAATGCATCATATTTGATTTCATGAGCACTGATGTAATATAATAGTTTTAACGAATTAAAGATATATAAGAAAAAGTATACAAATTTATTGTCGCTACTTTACAATTTTTCGCTATTCTTAATAAATGATGATAAATTTTGAAATGCTGAATTGAAAAAGATTAAAAAGAATTTGCTTTTTTATGATATTTAAAAAACTACTTGAGTAAATACTTATAACTGTTATAGTGAGTAAAAAAATAAAACAAATGAAATGTTGTTATAAGTATATCTGACATAAATTTAAAATAACCAACTAATAGAATAAAATGGTTAATTTATATTTTCTTCCACTCAATTATTCATTAAAGGTTGGTAACTCTAGTATAGTTTTATTTTTTATCTTCCCAAGAAAGTCATTGAACTATCAGTATTATCAAATAGATTCCAATTACTGGAACAATTCGTTCAAAATTAAATAGCTTTAAATTAGCGTTTCTTTAAAGCTAAAGCAAAACGCATTAAGAATGTATTTTACTTCTTTTAAGTACTATTTTAAGCAATTCTACAACAAATTAAATATTTATGTACAAACAATATATCAATAAATAATTAGGTGTTTACAAACCAAGTTTGCAAGCCACTTTCTCTCCTTTAAACGAAATAAGTGTAAATTTTAATTATGAATTCTAACATTCAAAATATGTTAACCATATAGTTCGAAATTGATACTGAATAAAATTTACATGGTTAAATTCACCATCCATCTTAATGTTTTCTTTCATAACTTTAAGCTGTTACAAAAAATATGATTTAGCAAATAAACCTTATGACTTAAATATTTTCGAACACAAATCATTCTGAAGGAAATATCACATTGATTAAACAGCAAAAAAACAAATATGAATATTATTCAGAGATTATGAAACATTTGCACCTTTGACATAAAATTAGTCACTCAGAAAAGCAATAAA
Source organism: Parasteatoda tepidariorum (assembly GCF_043381705.1). Lineage (NCBI taxonomy): Eukaryota > Metazoa > Arthropoda > Arachnida > Araneae > Theridiidae > Parasteatoda > Parasteatoda tepidariorum. Next base: position 67,513,963 of record NC_092207.1, read on the forward strand.
TCGGTTCTTATAATTTGAAAAGTTCAAGTAATCTCTCCAAAAAAACACTAAAACATATAACTCGAACAGCATCGTGGATGATGGTTCTTCTGGGTTACAAAGTGGTAACAGCTATGTTAAATTGGTGAAAACTTGATTAGCCATTTCACTGCCATTGCCAATTTACCAGTTCGGCAGAAGAGTTGTTTCTGCAGGAAAATGTTTTTATTTCTTTTCAAGCTGACAAGTTCTTCAGTTTAGAATGAGAAAAATTCTTGTCAGTTCAAAATTGCCCAAATTTAAAGTGTCCCTAGAACACAGAACTTCAAAAGTTCCAAGTTTCAAGTGGATAAAATTTCACTTAACTTTTATTTGTTTTCAGAAGTTACTACAGTACAATCTTTCAAGGGGAAAGATATGTTCTGGAAGAAACAGAATTTCTGTCGTATCTTACATTGTTTGCTGTATTCTGAGTAACAAAAAATTCTAATATCAGTATTAAAATGCAATATTTCCTTATATGATACTTAAAGATTATTCATAACATATGTAATTAAAATGGTATTTCGAAATACTTAATAATGAATATATGATTTTCGCATCGAGAGTATGTTTGATGGGAATCCCAACTAATAAGACAATTACTTATCATTTATATTTTTGAAGGATAATAAAAAATTAATAAAGAAGTTTTTAAATAAAAACGCTATCAAATTTTAAGTTTTTTGAAACTTAAAAATATGGATTAGAAGGATATAATAGGGATTTTCAATTATAAGGAGTTTAAATGATATAATTATCATTAGAAATTTTATCTTTACATAAGAGGTAAAAACTTAAAATTAGTATACAATTTCCATACCCAATAATCAGTTGAAAATTTCATTAATTCCTTCTAAATTTAGAACAATCACTTGTTGTCTAATTACTATCTAGCTTCATTTTCTCCTACTTCTTAAATTTTTAACATTATTCTTAAAAAGTTTTTCTTGGATTACTACAAATAATCAACCTATTTTAGACGAAATAATCAGCCTATTTTAGTTTAAACGAACTAAAATTAATTCTAGCGACGTTTTATTTCCAATATCTCTTTAATAGCATTCCCCTTTCTAAAATAATGATGTTCTTTTGAGTTATTACTATGATTATAAAAATATCCCAAATCGCGATTGTGATTATTAAGAAACTCAAATTAATTTTTGTCTTTTAAATTGATTATCTTTACTATGTAAACATAATTTTGTTCAGATTTGTTGAATACCACATAATTATTTATCCGTCTTATTCGCACATCCTCATTTCGGCACTTTTATGAAAAAATTTATAATCATAATTTTAAATATATTTTTAGATTTATTGATGACTTAAATATCAGTAATTATCAAAATTTTACAATTTTGTTAAATAATATTTACCCCAAAGAATTAATCTTGCTTCGTAATGATGACGATAATATTAATTTTAATATTTTGGATTTAAATATTTGAAAAGAAGAAAATATTTGCATTGTTGATTTATGCGACAAAAGAAATGATTTTAATTTTTTTGTAAATTAGCTAATTGCATGTACTTCCAATGTTTCTAGAAACAATTATTTAAGTACCATTTTAAAAAAATGAATGTAATTAAAATAATTTATAGTAAATTTATTTATCGAAAATACAAATAAGCAAACTCGTACAAAATTTAATAAAAAACACTGAATATGCAACAAATGTAATTAAGTTCTATAAAAATATAGTTCAATTAATTAGTATGTTGTAATTAAAAATTTCTTTGATATAACTTATTTTTTTACTATGTGCAAATCTAAATCAGGCAAATTTTCTTCTAAAATTTATAATATTTATTTATAATTTATTCCTTGTAATTTATTTTCATTTAATGTTTATAATTTATCTAAATTCTACTCTATTAATATTAGAATTTCATAATTAAAATTCAACCCTATTAATTCTATTTTATAAACGTCATTGATAAGCAGACCCAGTTTTTGATTTTATGTTACTAATATTCAACTCCGTAGCCTTGTAAGTTTGAATCCAATCCAGAAGATTAGGAAACTCCTCGATTGGAACTGTTCAACCTTATTAATTATAAACTTTGAATTATCCAGTTTAATATTATAATAAGGGCACATCCTGATTCGGACTGATCCAAAGTAACTAAAAAATCAAAAGCGCTTCTACTACAAAACCGCGTCATTAGTTGATTCCTTTCTTCCTCTATTTATGCTTCAATTTTCATATTTTGTAATCTGGCAAACTTGTTACAAAAATATTTAAAATTATTTGCTCAAATTTCTTGTATGAGTAAGAACATTTGAATTTATTTTGCATTTTTGTTAAATCGTTTTATTTTGCATTTTTGCTTACCAAGTTCCACTTTCGATTCAATTTTTTTTGTCCTCCTCATGCTATTGTATTGATATGTTTTGCTTTGGCTACAATATTAGAAAATGCGATCTTAGAAAACTTGGATTATTTGGTGAATACAATATTAGAAAACACTATTTTTTTCGGATATAAGCATGTTGACTAATGACGAAATTATATCTTTTCCTTCCCTTCTCGAATTTTTTTTAAAAACCAAGAAAGCAACCTTCTTCTCTGTATGTATCTTTTTCTTGTTTTCTCTATATTTTTAGCAAATTAAAAATAAAAATTCATGAAAATACAAAATAAAATACAATACGTAATACATAAAATGAGTAGCAATTTCAAATAAACTTAAATTGCCGGCATCTTTCAAAAACTCATTATTATTTTTCTAAATTTTCCTCATTAATATCTCTCTTTTTTTTCTTTTAATTGCGTTATATATATATCACAGAAGATAGACATCTGCAATTAAGGGTTTGTTAAGAATGTTTGACAAGCTGTGAGACTTATAATTAAACTTTCTCTCTGAAGTAGTTTAACATAATACTTTTTTTTAAAAGAAAACTTCATGTCGTGTTTTAAATTAACATGGTATGTCTATTTTTTGTAATAAAAATAGTGTAGAAGCTCCTGCAAATATATATAAAATGAATCATTTATAAATCGGAGCATTGATTCGGAATATTTTTACTACCCACATTATTATTTTTTTTGCTCCAGCTGCTGCCTTCAACAAAAGATTGTCTACATCTAGTTTCTAGCTACTGAAAATGGCTGCAATAGTGAATTGAAGAAGCAGTTTGACTGCATTATCTGAGCTTATTACATGGGGATTGATAGAAAATCGAGGAAAATAAAATTTATTCTTTAAGAAAGCAGATTTATACTACCATTTTCATGTATTTACTTCGCAATCTGAAACCGCTTTAAAATCTGATCGGTCTGATTTGGTCTGATCGTTTTATCTATAGTAAACATTCAGTTATTGGAAGTGATGGTTTGGTAGAAACTTATTTAAAATATTTCATTGTACCCTAGCATAAGGAGTACTTATCACCATTACTTTGTGTAAGTTTGAAGTATAAAGGTACTTTTTTTACAAAAATTATTTAGATGAGCATCAATACAAGACTATAAGTATGCAATAAATAAATTTTTTGCAAGCAAAATCGATTCTTTGTGTGGTTAATATATTCGATATTTATGCTATCACACAAATCGAATTAAAATATTTATTAACATTGGTATTGATTATTGTATAAATAAAACTATTTTCAAAACATAAATATAAAAAAAAACCTTCAAGAAATTATACACTGCAATAATTTACACATTCAAAATTCTAAGAGAAAGTTGATTTTAGAAAAAAAACACTTTGTCCTATACATCACATTTTATACAAAATATTGAAGTTCCATGATGTAAATAAATAATACTACTTATTAATTGCATTTTAATGAGATTGAATCTCGCAATACAATTGAATCTTGCAATTAATCAATGAAATTTCTTTGACCCATTTGGCGATTAAAACGATATAGAAAAATCTTTACATGAAATATTATTATTTTAACTAATTAGTATCACAGAAAATGTTTTTAGCGTCACCAAACTGGCAGTGTAATTATTCCTTTTACTTCTTAAGGAGTTTAAGACTTTTATATTCTAGATTAAAATTTGTTTCCTTCTTTATATGCATAAATCCAGTTAAGTGTTTATTTAGATTGCTAAAAATTCTGAAGTTTCCTATGAGCTAGTTTTTTTATGCAAATCATTTCGTAGAAAATTTCTAGATCGTGTTTAATGCACAAATGATGAATAAAGTTTTGTGAAGTTACAAATAACTCTAAAAATAAGGTCAATGAGTATAAAAATAGAATTTTACAGTTGAAAAATTGCTCCATTTTTATGCGATAATTTTTAATTTCAATTTATTTTTTAAAAAAAGGAGGTATTAAAAGCATAAGAAATAAAAATTTGGAACATTGTCCTGTTTTATATTTTTTGATGAGTAAGATAATGTGGTGATAGTAAAGATTCTCGGTATCAATCGAATTAAAAATGTTATCCAAGCTTAAATTGAGTCTAAAATCTCTTCATCTAAGATTTTCCGATAAAATTTAAGAAAATATTCCTTTTTGTAACAAAAGCTGCTTTAAGAAATAATTAAGGCAATTTGAATTATTAAAAATTTCAATTGAAAACATAAAAAGCGAAATAAGGTGTAACTATTTAATAATTTGTTATAGAAAATTGATGCTTATTATGAATAAGGGTAAAGGATAGAAAACTGCCTTATAATTTTCAAAATAGTATTTCACAGCTTAATAGGTTAATAAATGAAACTTTCATAAATTGCTTTAGAACTATTTACTGATTTATTTTAAATCTTTTAAACATTAACCCTTGATGATTTTGTGTGATTCTTTACAAAGCTTCACAGTTTTACTCTAAAATCCAGCTACTATCGGTTTCAATTTTGAATCGTTCGTCGGATTTATATATGATATTTTTTTATTTAAATTGAATACTAAGAAGTAAACAAAAACTTCAATAAAATGCTATTTTAAAAGAGTTTTTTAAAACCAGTTTATTCGTTTTAAATTAAACTGATGTTCAACTCTAAAAAAATGAGAAAAAAGCTAATATAAATAAACATTATTGCTGTTTAAAAATGCCAAAGAAATTTCTTCAAATTCAGTACTTATTGTTTACGAAACAATTTGTGAGTGCAAAAGTAATAAGAGCCCATCATAGTGTTAATTTGTTCCTATTTGTTCATTTATTGGCAAGAAAACACATACGCATTTGAAATGTTAGTATTTGCCACGTTTTTTTAGTATTTGTCAAAACACGCTTTTAAATTTTGATTTGCAAACATTTTTAAATTTTAAATGAATTTTATAACATTTACGTCCCTTTTGGACGAATATATATTAATGATTTTAATCTTAGGGTATATTTTATCTATACTTGTTATTTTATCAATTTTGTCTTTTTACATCTTTATCCTATCTTTTATCCACAAATAATTTTATACCTTGAAATTTTATGCATGTAAACGGCTTTGTACAGTCGATTTTTTATTTTTAAACATAATGATTTAAAATTGTAACGTTTTTACAATTTTCATTTTACTGATTTTTACAAATTTTATGTCTTTTAGGACAGGCTAGTACTAATGTGTACTTTTATCTTGTGAGTAATTCTTAACTATTTCTTTTTACCCAGCAACTAGCTCTAGCTCTCAATTCGATCCTATTGATACCTTTATTCAACTGTAGTATCTAGTAAGTAAAAATGAGTTCGTGATGTTACAAACATTTCGTTAGTATAAGGGTCTGTTGGCCTGAACGGTACAACACCAAGCACGATCAATATTGTTTTAATTTGTTTTTATGTTAAATTGTTGAACGATATGTTAAATTATAAGGGTCCGTTGACCTTCTTTCTGATGTGTTTTAATGTTTTCGAGGCTTGTTGCCCTCGCTGTTACTGTAAAATTTTTAACATTTTATTTCTATATAATTGCTGTCAAATTAAAAATTGTTGTTCCACTGTATTCGGCGAATGGGCCTATAGGCCTAGGCCGCTGTAAAATTTCACATACGCATTTGAAATACATCTTGATACATTTTAAATTGGATGCAATTCAATTGCGAGTGGCAAAAATCAGCATGATATTATCACTCCTTTTAATAGTACTCATGAAACAGGAAAATATATTTCTTTGAAAATTTGCACTGTACTACAATACATTCAACATTCTTTAAGCAGCTAACAGAAAGAAAAGAAAATTTATTATGTTAAATGCAAATAATACTTCATTTTTTATACTTAGTCAGAACTAAGATAATATAGCCCGAGCCATGATTTATTATGTATCTATGATTTCCGGACAAGAATTATTAACTTTTTATTTAACATAATCTGAACTAAGCAATATAAAATATAAAAAAGCAATATTATCCTTTTAAATTTAAAGAAATTTTGGATTAGGCTATATTTTTATGAAGTACTATATCGATGTTTATTTTTGATATTGTACGTCTTACTTCATCAAAAAACTGTAAGTTTGCAATTGAAAAAAAAACCATAAAAGTTTGTAACCCGAGAAATCTCGGAAAGCGAAATAGTTTTTTTTGGAGGCTATGAACTAAAATAATGTTTAAACAAGAATGCAAGACTATTATATTTTAGTCTTCGGGAGCGAACGAAGCGAACATGGGCTGTGAAACGATATAAAAGGAATTTCGAAAGCTGTTCTTGGGGTTGGGGAACAATAGCGATCAGGGTTTGAAATTAATTAAGTTATTTTATTTCCTTCAATTTTCTAATTGCAAACTTTGCAATTTTCATATTAATACTTTTATTTTTAAACTTATAACGTTTAGTTTGTAATACGTTACTAAAATGCTTCATTCAAAGGAAATTGTATGCGATAGAAGACAAATGCATAAAAATGCAAAATATCGTAATTGAGGCCATAAAAATTCACGAAGTTTCAAAGAAAATATATTTATTAGTTTCAATAATATGATTATAATGCTGATTTAATTATTTTACAGAACTATATAAAAACAAAAATATTGTATCTTCATGTGTTGTTAAAAATTATCAATACTTTATATAATATTGTTAATATTATATTTTATATAGTATATTACATTGTATAATTTCAGCAAATGTTCAAGTACAATATGGAATGCATTGTTTATTCTCAACATAGTATTAGAGGCAACAATTTTCTATAATTTTTCAAATATTTGAAATAAAACATTTAATAACTCAGTGAAACATATTTTTAAAATATTCCAATATATTTTAAAATAGATAAACAATTTTATGTCATTAAATTGAAGTTTTCATTGAATTGTTACTGAAATTGAAGTATAGGAATAATACGTTTTTTTGAAACACGTTTTTTTGAATTTTTTGAAAACAATCTTTATACTCTTCAGAAAAGTTTTGAAATGAAACAAAAAAACAAAGCGTATTTATAGGAATGATAGAGCTTCTGACAAATAACTGGGACTACAGTTTTAAATCGTAAGAAATAATACATCATACTCTCAACTCACTAATAATGATAACTAGAATTATTAAAAAGAAGCTTTTTTTTTGGCCTTCCTCAAGATCCTTCTTTCAATGTAATAACAAAGACCAAAAGGGGGAAAAAAATCTAAAATGAATTTCGAACTTCTCAACTAAGAGAAAACATATAATCGCAAATGGAAAACTTCGTAATTCTAACAATGCAACGAAAGTTTTTGAACTTCGGCAAATATAAACTTGTTTTAAAAATGTTTCAGATGTTGAGCTCCAATTAAGAATTTCGTTTAAAGTAAGTATTTTGAAGATTTCTGTAGGAGAATTTACAAAAAAGAAAAGAATATAGGAGAAAAAAATTACTGTACCAACTTAGTGGTCTTAATATTGTGTATTGATTAATTTTTTGTTCTTAATGATTAAGATTAAAAACAAGAAACATTCTTTTCTTTCGATTGTTGTTTGGATCAGATTTTATTATTATTAGCTTGTATTCTACATTTTTAGTTGATTGTATTTTTTAATTTATTTACATTTTTAATTTAGTGTATTTTTTTAACTTATTGTGTTTTTATTTTTTTATTTTTTTTGTTTGCGAAATTTTTGAGTAATAACTTAGTGGTTTTAATGCTGTGTATCGAGTAATTTTTTTTAATAATTAAGATTGAAAATATCGAAACAAATGTTCTTTTCCTATGATTCCTGTTTGCATCAGGTTTCAATATTATTAGCTAATATTTTAATTCTTTTATTTATTATATTTTTATTATTTTGCTCGTCATAGTTAAATTTTTCTGCAATAACTTAGTGGACTTAATGTTGTGCATCAAGTAATTGCTTTTTTTTAAATAATTAAGATTAAAAATATCGAAGGAAACGTTCGTTTTTTACTATTGTTGTTTGCATTAGGTATCGTTATTGTTAGCTTGTATTTTAAATTCTTTTTTAAATTGCAACAATAATTTATTTAACATAAGTGTTTCGAATTTCATGTTATTTTATAGATTATAATAATTTACAAACACTGTAAAATATTTTAGTGTGAATTAACATTAGAAATGATTGCAACTATTTTGAAGGAAAATTGACACCAGATATAATTTTTGATGTAATGAAACATCAAGGGCAATTCTTGTTGTCGTCCAAGGACAACAAGAACTGGCCTTGTATTGGTGTCCTTTACATTTTTTTATGTAAAGTAGTTGCCACCATGTTTGGTGTACAGAAGTACTAAAGTCTGTACACATAGGCATGATATACATAAAAGTCAGTGATATACATATGAGATTACAATATTAAAAAGTTAGAACAGTTAGTTTAGCATACATACACAATTCTTTTAAAGACATTCGTTTGTAACTCAACTATACACATGGAAAAGAGACATAGGATCAAATTTGAATCAGGCTAAGCAGAATAAAAGCTGATAAACTTCAATAGACGTAGTTAAATCTTAACACCAATAATTGGTGAAGCTTACACCAATCTGCAGCTCGTTGGTGAAGAAGTTCGAGTTTTTACGAGATTTGTAAATTTGGCAAATAATCGTGGAGCATTTTAACTATTTGGCAAAATTCTTGTGTGAAATGAGGGTAAGTAATGTTTTAAGAGTATAATAGGTGCTTTTGGACTATTAGCGAAAGATTAAAGCTAGATAATTAAAGCTTGGAAGATAAAATGCGCTGGTGAAATGTGAGTACTCCTTGTCGGATTTTATTGACTGGTTGGTCATAGCCAAGTAAGTATTAATCATTATAAATTATTGATCAAGAATATTGATTATGCTCATTTGTATGCCAATTAATATTTAATTTCTTTGATAATCTATTCTAAATATTTAATTTCTTTGTCAGATTGATTACAATTAATGTAAACTATTAGAAAATGAATGCATATTTTTAGTTATATAATGAAGATACTTATATTCTCCTAAGATTTACGCAAATCTGTCAAATGTAAAAACAATTTTACAACATTTAACTACTATTCACTTCAATTTTGTTTAAATTTTTAGCAATATTCTGTCTGATGTGTGTGTGTGTGTGTGTGTGTGTGTGTGTGCGCGTGCGTGCGTGCGTGCGTGCGTGCGTGCGTGATGCGTGCGTGCGTGCGTGTGTGTGCGTGTTTCATTAGCAAACTAAATTTACTTTAGGAAATATTGTACGTATGCATCCTAAATTTATGATTCTTGCTTTAGATCATAAAACTAACTTAAATGATTTTTTACGCATATCACTTCTTTTTTATATGTATTTGTATCTACAATAATTACAAATCAAATTTTAGTGTTACTGTAGGCATGGTGGCGGCTACTTTACACCAAGTTGTGAAAAGGAGCATTCAAAATGTTTCTCTAAATCAGGAACTAATCCTACGATTTGGTACAGTGGGACACTTAGTAAAACACCACTTTTGTGTAAAGTTGTTGCCACCATTCTTCAGATAGATGATTTTGTTTTCACTGCAGCAGGCAAGACTGTGATAAATCCACTCTATTGTAAGAAATCTGCTGACAATGTTCAAAGTACATCAAAACTGGGGTTTCTGGATTCGAAAATAATTCATGAATGGGAAGATAGCGTGATTGCTTAGTGCAAGCATTTTCCATCATTGATATGTAGATTAAACTGCAGCCTCTAAAATGTATAAACATGCATGATTTGATAATTTATTATTAGGTCTTAGAATAATTTCGAATAAGTCCTGGATCGCTAGCATCTCATCGCTAGACCAGGAATTATACACGTTGCCCTCCTTTGTTCTACACCAGGGGTGTCAACCTCGCGGTCTGAGTTGAACATTTTTGCGGCCCAGTCAATATATCCGAAGCAAAGTAAAAATAAAATCGAAATGTGAATAAGAAACGAAACCTGCATATAAAATTATAATATACTTTATTTATAAACTATACGGATCATTTTAAATTGTCCACTCGAAAATGTAAGATTTTAATTGGCTGAAACGGAGTCCGTTTCACACTAAGCCATCAATTAGATAGTACATAATCAGGTTATCTTGCTCCAAGGTTCTCAATCAATTCTGGGATTTGAAAGGAAAAATATGTAAGTTTTTACAAACTATAAATCAAGATACAAGCTTGATCTCCGATCAAATATGGTTGCACGATTTATCTTTTATGGTTGATATAACCAAACACTTATCCGATTTAAATTCATTGTTACAAGGCAAGGATCAGATCATAACGAACATGTTTGACATAATTAAAAAGGCATTCAAATGTAAACTATTTCTTTGGAAAAGGCAACTGAAAAATGAAGATTTAACGCACTTCCCAACGTGCAACAAGAAAAAATCTAGCTTAGATGCTGCTGCATCGTATCAAAAATACGCAGGAAAAAATTTCAAATCTTAGAACAGAATTTGAAACAAGGTTTAAAGATTTTAATTCTTTGGAAGACAAATTTTGTTTGTTTTCTTCGATTTTCTCAATAAATATAGACTCAGTACCCAGTTATATGCAAATGGAAGTGATTGAGATTCAGTGCGACTCAAATTTGAAAGCAAAATTCATTGAAAAGGGTGTGCCTAAATTTCACGAATATTTACCAGCAAGGTTTGAAAATTCGCGTATGAAATTATTTCTAAGTTTGGAAGTACTAATCAGTGAGAGCAATTATTTTCTGTTAAGAATGGAAATAAATCTCCTGTCCGAAACCGTATTAATAACGCTCACGTTGGGTCAATTTTGAAAGTAGTCTCGGCCAATAAAATTTCTTCCAAAATGGAAAAAATAATAGCAGAGGAGAGATGTCAAGTATCAGGACGTAAACAATAATTTAACTTTATATATGTTTATTACATTTCAAAATAAAAATATTTGCTTCTATAAACAATAATTTTTTTCGCGGCCCACCTAAAGTTAAGTATTATTTATGTGGCCCAAATTAGCTTTTGAGTTTGACACCCCTGTTCCACACTGTACAAGTGATACAAGTGTACATGCCGAGGGTATAAATATTTTACCAAATTTAGCATAGCGTTTCTCTTTTAAAATTAGTAATTTTCATTCATATTTTTATTTAATAAAACTATTTGAGAGTGTAAATTCAGAAATATCAGAAACATTCATTTAATAATTTTAATTTTCAATAAAGCAAGTTTTATGGCATAAAAAATTTTATTTACTTAGGAAATAAAATTCAAAATATTTTACTTTGAAGTTATTATACTACAATAAACACATCTCGTAACTCTAAGACCTTTTAAATATCTTAACACAATGAGCTCAGATAAAAAACAGTGAGTTTTATGGCACTGTTAATATTCACAACGTCATTATAGCAAAAGTTCGAGAGCATTTCAATGCATAGTAAAAAATTTAAACATGAAAAGAAAAATATTTTATGATGTACTTTAAAATTTTTGTAGTTCTAAGAATATTGCACTAGGGATAAAATCATTCCATTAATTCTGTATCTAAATAAAATTTATCTTATCTTACTCCATTTCTAATGATATAAATTTTGATGTGAAATGTATTGTCACTGAGAAATAAGTTTAAAATTCTGGAGTCAATTGAAAAATAAGCATAATACTGCTTATAAAAAAGAAATATAATATAATTAATCGGTAAGATTCCAGGCTTTTTCGATGTGCACTGATAAAATGCTGCTTACTTACTTGAAAAAAATTATTAGTTAAATGTACTTCAAAAAAATTACATACTGGTATAGGATATTTTTCTTCGATTTGGTTGCTGACATAGTGAAAGCGTTTTTTTAAGTCTGATTGTTAACACTTTGTAGTCAAAAGTCATATAAATTCGACGTCTGTTGTCAAAAACACTTTTTAGATTCTGATTTGATCTCATCATTGGGGGGAAAACTTTGCCCAGTAAAATATTTTTGTTAAGTCACTGGGAGCAAGGTTCAAACTGTAGAGCGGGTGATCTAAAATTTTCCATTTGAAACTTTTAAATACTTTGGTTTTGAAGATAAGTTTATCACATGATCCATGCCATGACCATAAGTTTATCCAAAGGACTCACAGAAACATTTCTTTCGCTGCCATCGGTGAAGTATCTTCACTTTCCGGAAATGCCTCGTATATTGCAAAATGTACAGCAGCTACTTCAGAATATATTTTAGCTACTTCTCATCTTGAAAACTACTCTAACTGTAACGTTTGTGATATGGGATAAGTTTCTGAAGTGATGTATCACATAAATTTACTACCTGGAAATGGAACTAACAGGTTTCAGTTCTCTGACTATCTATGAAAAGTGGATAAGCAGGCAAGAAAATTTCCTGGCTGTGAGGAGCAAGAAAGAGATTATAAAGCAGGTGGTTAAAACTCCCCATAGATATTTTTGCTTGTAGCTGTTTTTTATCAATATTTTTTTCCTAAAAGAAATTGATCTTGATATTGTTTCATCATTGTTATTTAATGCTCGTAAAGAAATCTCAAAACCTTATTTTACGAACGAAAAATTAGGAACAATGAAAAATTATATTCCACGCAAGAAAAGATCAATCAATGAATACTTTAAAACTTATAAAAATTTATTGAGATCGCAAGATTAACAGTAAATATTATTACTTGTAAAAAGTATGAATGAATATTTATTAATTACCGGCAAGGAATTCTGTATAAATTCACTCAAATATATTCATTGTGCTACAAAGATAGGTTGATTTTATTAAAAAATGTAGAAATTATGTACATTAAAAATCAGGCACGTAAAGTAAGTACTAGGATTACACTCAATATTCGTGAGAATATGAAATAGTTGCATTTAAGTTTGCAAGTGCATTTTTAAAGAAAAAAAAATGTTCTAGAGATATTAAAAAATGCAGTCTCCATGAAACCCCTCAGGTTACAAAAAATATTGTTAGTGGCCATTGCATCGAGATTTAGAGTTCTGCAGCAGTTTGGCAAAAATTGGGTAAATTTTATTTTTTTCTTCGATGCTCTTTCTAATGAAGTTGCTTGTTAATTTATTAGAGTTCCTAGACGTAAATGAGAGCAGATTAGAACTTGACTTCTAAGTAGATACTTGTCTTCTGAGTTGGGTCCTAAATTTAAAAAAGAATCTGAAGATATTACTGACAAGAATATGGAGCAATTTTTTTTTTATTTATGCCATCTATATATTTGAAACACAATGAGAAATACATTCAAATTCAAGGAAAATTCAGAGGTGGGGGAGCAGATTAAGGAGCAAGATACAGACTGACTGTAAATATATAGATGCAAACCACAATTCCAAGAAACGAGAAACCATATTTTTTTTATAAATTGATCGAAGGTAAATTAATTACGGCGAAAATAAATAAGGATATCATCTTTAACCAAAGTTACATTGAGAAATACATTCTTATATAACTAATATGAGAGCTTATTAAATTTATTGGAAATATACTCCGTGTAGACCAGGGGTCTCCAAACTTTCCAGCCTTAGGGCCATACTGATTACTCCAGTACGTTCCGAGGGCCAAAACCATATTTTCATTGTTGCCGGTGGTAAAAAGTGAAATAGTCCACTGATGAAAAAAGAAGTCCGAAAAAGTACGCAACGTGTGGAATATAACATTAAACGTCATCATGAAACAAAACATTTTCAAAATTACTCAAAATATACAGGAAGTTTGCGGACAGAAAAATTCGAAGCTATGAAGCGCGGATTGAAATCGCAGCAATCTTCATTTACAAAACTCAAAACTGAACAAGAGGCTGCAACTCGTGCCAGCTTTCGTGTGGCTCTTGAAATTGCAAAACGTGGAAAACCATTCACCGATGGAGAAAAGATCAAAGAATGCATAATTGCAGTAGCCGAAGAAATGTGCCCTGAAAAGGTACATTTATTAAAAACTGTCAGTATGTCAGCAAACACTGTGGCTCGAAGGGTAGAAAACATCGCTGAAAATATATCCTCTCAACTGTTCGACAAAAATGGACATGTTGTGTGGCTTTCTTTGGCCTTGGATGAGTCAACGGATGTGTCAGATACTGCTCAAGTGTTAATTTATATTCGAGGAGTAGATAAAAGCTATGAAGTGCATGAAGAACTTCTTGATATGTATAGTATTCATGGTACAAATACTGGTACAGATATTTTAAAAGGAGTTGAAATGGCCATTAATCAAAAGAACCTTCGATGGAAAAACTTGAAATGTATTACAACTGATGGAGGCAAAAACATGAGTGGAAAAGATAAAGGAGTGGTCGCTCTTGTGTCAAAGGCTGCAGAAAATAACGGTGGTTCAAAACCATTAGTCTTACATTGTATCATTCATCAACAGTCTTTGCGCGGAAAATGTTTGGATATGTCTGAAGTTCTGAAACCAGTCATATCAACTGTTAATTTTATCAGATCTTTTGGGCTGAATCGCCGACAATTCCGACAATTTATTGCAGAGATTGGAGAAAATGACTTACCTTATCATACTGCCGTACGTTGGCGTAGTTGTGGGAAAGTCCTTCAGCGCTTTTTTGAACTTCGAGCAGTGATCGAAATGTTTTTGAATGAAAAGCATCGCCCTCTTACTGAATTACAAAACAACGCGTGGCTGTGGAAGTTAGCATTCTATGTTGATTTGACAAAACATGTGAACGAACTGATTTTGAGATTGCAAGAAGAAAACCAGCATCTTCCTGATTTATACACTAATATCAAATCATTCCGGAAGAAATTGATACTGTTTCAATCACAACTACGAAGTAAATGTTTTTCACATTTTAAACATGTGAAATATTCAGCCACACCACTGAGACTGAGTTTCCTATCAATTTTGCAATCGAAACCTTGAGTGCTTTGAAAATAAATTTTGATACTCGTTTCTCGGACTTTGATGCCATTGAGAATCAAATTAAGATTTTTCAGAATCCTTTTGATGCTGACATTGAAAACCTAGCCCCGGAACTTCAAATGGAAATTATTGATCTACAGTGCAGTGATATAATTAAGAACAAATATCAAAACTCATCTTTGTTGGAATTTTATAAGAGTCTTCCACAGACGCAATTTTATAATTTGCATAAATTTGCTCGTGGGCTGTTTTTTGTTTTTGGTACTACTTATCTGTGTGAGAAGACCTTCTCCAAAATGAAGTACACAAAAAATGTTTACAGATCTAAATTAACTGATGAGCATCTTAAATCTCTTTTAATAATTGGTACAACTAAAATTAGTCCACAACAACAAACTATTGTCAGTGGAAAATCTCAATTACATAAATCTCATTAGTATTTCATTTGTCATTATGCTTGTTATAAGTTATGTTTATATTTAAAATGTATAAAATGTTAGTTGGATTCATTTCAATAATTTGTTAGCTATTATATACTGAAGTTAAATTTTCTGCATATTATACATGTCTCAACTCATTACAATTCTGTGTTTCTTTATCCAACTTATCACAAAAACAATAACAATAAGCCTACAACAATGTTATGAGTAGTTAGCCCATGATCATATCAATGTAGATGTCATATTAATAATTATTCATTATAAAATTAGAACACTTCAGTAAACTAAATTTAATTTGCTATAAAAAATATGTTCTCTAAATTGAGTTTTGAAGTATGCTAGCTCTCCGCGGGCCGGACAAAATCTGCCCGCGGGCCGGATATGGCCCTCGGGCCGTAGTTTTGAGACCCCTGGTGTAGACGAGCTTTGTAATTTTGTCAATAGTTGCTTTCAAAATTCAATCGAAATTTACGAAGTGAGGGCTGAATGTTACTCTGTCGTAGGTATCACGGAATTAAATTGTATTAAAGAGAACAAAATTGTTTTTTCAGTGAAATATCTGTTTCGTAACAAAAAAAATAGAGGACTGTGAAATTATCACACCAAAGTGCCGATTTAAATCATACCAAAAAAGTAAAATAAGAAATAGTTTCCGAGAAAAAAACTCGTCATAGTTAAAAATCCTGTCATTTTAAAAATGTATACTTAATGCATTGGCAGCTTCATACTTGATGCAGGCCTCAAAAACTGGCTGATCATAAGAGAGACTGCTGCCTCTTCAAACATTTAATGGTAAACATGTTTAATCAAATTTGTTGCCATCTAATAGTCTCAAAAAATAGGGTACAACCTGGAAAAGTTTTCGAGTACCACTTATGTTCAGTAGGAACATTTCATAAATCCCCAAATATATGGCATTTCATAAGCCCTCAATATAAGTACAAATACTTAGATTTCTTCACTTTTTATCTCAGAATAGAGAATACCAGAATAGAAAATACCAGAATCGAAAGAATACTGAGATTTCTGTCAAGCAAAATAAAAATAAATCCATTGAAAAGTAATGCAGGACTAGGAAATGAAGGAGTGCAAATTGCAATATTAATCAAAAACTTATTCAAATCCTTTAAATGTTAAGAGTGGAAAACAATTCCGACATTTACGCGTAATGTATACTGTAAATTTATTCCGACGATGGATGTATTGATTACACTCTTGAAACTTAAAATTTTTCGTAAGCGAATCGAGAAAATACGTTTCTGTTCAGTACGTGTATATCGTGGCGGATATTAAGACTCATATGCCAGTCTATATATATATATATATA
>NC_092207.1:67530996-67536522 GCF_043381705.1 Parasteatoda tepidariorum
TATATATATATATAACATTTGTTGATGCATTTCGAGTTGAGTCCTTTTTCTTGAATACGCATTTTAAGCTCTTTCAAATTTTTTGAACGCGCATTTTGAGCAGTGTGTTTGAACGCGCATTTTGAGCAAAAACTCTCCGGAAGGAAACTGAATAAAACTGCGTACGTTATTTCGAGTCTATTAGTTGCAACTAACTGCTTATGAGCATTTTGCTGTGCTGCAAGTTACATGAGAAGAAAAAAACTATTTTATTGCTTACGGCTAGAAAATTTCTTTCTCAAACTTCACTCGTACAAAATAAATCATAGGTAAATATAATTTAAAGACGAGTTTTTGTAAGCTTCCTTTATAATATATAAAATAAATTACATCGTTGGCGAAAATGGACTTCTTTTGATTTAGAGCACTTAGACTTGTCTTATTTTTGTAAAGCTCGCCGAATTGGAGATTTTTTTCAACTCATATTTCATCCTCTTAAGTACAAAAGAGGGGAAAATAGGTTATCCTGAAAGTATACCATGACAGAAGAAAAATAACGTAAAAAATGTTTTTCATCAAAAAAATATATATATTTATATATAGATATGGACAAGAAAGCAGAATTTTTTTATAGAGAGGCTTTTTTTTAAGTTATAGATAAGTCTTTTCCAGCAAACTAACTTTTTTTTTCTAAATTCATTTTGTACAATTAAGTTATTGCTCAAGAAACTAAAAGACCAATAAATAAAAAAATTATTTAAAAATAAACATTTCTTAATTTTTGTTTATGTCAGTTATGTGGTTCTTAAATTATTTTCGATTTCAAAATAAACATTGAGGTGGTAGTTTATCAGAACAACTATATCAACTCCAACCATTTAAATACAACTTCGAGAAGTAGTGCTAAGCTTGTAATATGAAGAAAAGTAAATAACATTATAATATGATAGTTAAATATTACATTGCTGCCCTAAAAATGCATATACTTTTCGCATAATGTTTTAAAATAATTTAAAAATATACATTAATGATGATCATTGCAGATCACACTATATTTATTGATTAGGCAGAATATTTAGAGTTAGTTAAGACTTTCTTTTGACACTGTAAAACGCCTGTATTTTATTAGCAGTTTTATTAATTCATCCCTGCAATAAATACATAATTACTTCCCATTATAAATGCATCAGATTAAAATTATCTTTATACATCGTTTTAACGTTTAGAATAATCTTATCACCTACAATATAAATCAAAGGTGTTTAGTTGTTGACATCCTTAATACGTAGAATTTTAATGCACCTGATTTTACGACGATTACAGTATTAGATGTTTAAGATCGTTACAGCTCTCATTGAACTGGTGGCGACTAATCTTGGAATACACATCTGCGCTGACATACTTCTTAGCATACTCTCTATCCTGTAAAAAATGCAAACAATTTTATAAAATACTAGTACTTTGGGTGTGACATTCATAAAATCCATTTTACCGTAAAATATTATACAGAACGTTTCATAGAAATATTTATTTAATAAGAATAATTACAGCGTTTATTACTGTAAAAATTGCGGTGTATCAGATTTTTTTCCTTAATATGCTCTGGTAAAAATCGAATTTAAAGTAAAAAATCCCGTTTGTTACCGTGATTCTATCCGGAATTTTTAAAAAATTTCAGATAGAATTCCGTTAAGAATTACGCTTTTAAAATTACGGATAGAATTACGTTTTTAAAAAGTATTATGTATGTTTTTTTGAAACAATTAACACTTGAAGTATCTATATTACATAGTAACACTATTATCTGAACAACAATATGATTTAAGCCAAAGCATTTTGAAAAATCTAAACTACATAGATGCATATTTTTTACACTTCATTTATTGTTAAATAAAATGTAAAAAATGAGTCAGTTAGACATATATTACTGGTATAAAACAGAAAGACACTTTCAAAAGATAATCAGTTTTTTACTTACAATGTTGTATTTTAAAAAAATTTTTCTTTATTTAAAAACTTTTTTTTTCGGAAATACAAGTCAGTACTCAATCACAGAAATATTTTATTGAAAGTCAAACATATAACGTATTTGTCATAAAATTTTTAAGCTCTTTTATTTATTATATATTACACAAAAATGTCAAAACTTATTTAAGGTACAACTATCGGTTTATAAAATTATTTGTTGGATTATTAATTTCAAAAATGTATAAAAGAAATAATTAATACAAATATTATACAAGTTCCGAACATATTATAAATTGATGTTACTTGAAACAAAGGTAAGTAAATATTTTTGTCACACTTAACGCTTTTTCTGACATTTAAATATTTATAATTAATTTTCATGGCATGAATATCTTTATTTTTTTCTTTATTATTTGCTGTTTCATATTGAACTTTAAAAGCTCTTCAACTTTTCAGAGAGAAGAATCACTTGAATTAATGCCATCATACAAAACAAATCCTTATTTTATCCAATAAATCTCAGCGTTTCGAAAGACATTAGGTATTCAGAAGATTTTCCATGCACTCAACAAGAAAATTAGATCACTTCTATATTTATAAAATTTACTGATAAGCTTATACAATATATCCCTTTGAGATAGCAAATTGTTTGCAAAGATTATAACAAGATTCCAGAATAGAACCTTTTTAGAATGAATTAAATTTCTAAGGCACTAAAAATGAATATATAACGACAAAATAAGGATATATTTTTTTCTGTCTCGAAAAATATAATAAATCCATCTAGATAGATCATATAAAAGGTATAAGTAATGACCTATAAAATGAGATGTATTTAAATAAGGATGTATTTGAAAATTTTTAGTCATAAAAGTTTTTGAATTTCAGAGCTCTGAACCACGCAAAAAGGACTAAAAATATTCCTAAGGGTTGTATTAAATAAATCATATTTTTCAAGAGAAGAATGTGATACTGAAAATGATTTATTGTGTATGCTATTATATATAGGAAATATTACTTAGCAAATACTTACCAACATTTTATTTTTTCAAGATTGAAGTAAAATATTTTTTTTCTTCTAAAAATAAAGCAGACTAAATCTATTTACTTTTTTGTGCAATCCTAAATTAAATTTTTATTTTATACCTTAAACGCATCATATTACATAATTTATTTTACGATCTTTGTCATTAAGATTTTTTATTTTTTATCAAAAGTAATTTTTACGAAAATCATGTTTAATTCTTCAATCATTTACATTTTTAAGGAAAATTAATTGATCTTAGTTAAATATAGCACGAACAAGAACGATACTGAAAGTCGTAAATGGTACAGAAATGAATTTAAGATTTAAACATTGTCTCTGGTTATGCAGTTTATTTTAAGAATGAAAGTATATTTTTTTTACGAAGCACATCGAAAAGAATCGCCAATTTTTTTATAACCTAACGGCGAAACAATTCGGTGATTAAACATTCTTTTAGGCAATTTATATTTTCAGAAGTTAGATAGTTTACTTTGGAGCATTAAGTTTAATGCAGAAAACATTATTTAATTCCATAGTTTTGATAATTTTAATTTGGTAGCTTTAAATTACAGCTCTAATTATTTCCATCACAGTGAATTGCAGTTAAGTACAGTATTCAAATGTTAGCTACATTAATAATTGAGTGTCAAATACCTAATTTAGTTTTATTTTTTCAAACTATATTTTTTTGTCTAGTCTCTCTTGTATATCTTGTATGCTCTCTCTTGTATACAGAGCGAAAATATTTTTGTATCTATTAACATTTTGCCTAAAGTGCTTAGTATGAGAAAGCCATTCTCGTCCGCTTATTGTAACAGCCGTAAGCAAAGGGTTAACACTGAAAATGGTGGAAGCTACTTTACATCAAAAGTGTTATTCTGAAACATTAGTAGTATTCCACTACACTACAATTTAAAAATTGTCGTGTAAAGTCTTTCGGAATATGATCTTGAGCTACCCAAAAAAGTTTGTGACACACTTTATAAAAACACTTTATTCCGGAATTACAACTCATGGAGCGTTCATATAGACGATTTAATGGGAGTCTAAACTTAAACACTTAAAATTGAATTTCACATCAAAATCTCACGCTCTCACGTAATAAGAAAATTATTTTCACTTCTGAAAACATTGTTGGCATACTTCAAATATGAAAAAACGCAAAAAAATATGACGCATGCAACGCAAGGGAGATAATCACAAAGAATTATTTACATCTAGTTTTTTTGTTATTTTCAAAGCTGTTATTAAGAAACAGAAATAAATATTCATAGCAAAATACGTATGCCTGTGTTTAGTTGTGTAATGAATATATGATGTCATATTTTAATTTTAAATCTCTGAGAGCTGTATCAACTGATTTTATTATATATAGTTCTTAACCTCTCCTGTTATGCTAGGCCTAGTTCGAATTTGTCTTAAAATTATCTCAATACTATGTGAATGTTTGATTTAAAGCTAATTTTATTTCAAAGATTAGTTATATTTGCGTACTAAACTGATGATTCTTATTTTATATTGAATTTTGCTTTACATTTCAGTTTATATTTTATTTTATAACCGACGTTAAACAGCCGACCCAATTTTATCAAGGTTCAACTCATTAGTCTTCAAATTTTGAACTTAACCCTAAGTGCAAGGAAACTCCTGGATCAAAAATTGGGAAAAACTAGCCTTCCTTTTCATAGAACGAACTCGATGTTGCGTTAAACGGAGAGGAAAACCATTTATATACTACATATTTATTTATAACTGTCTTTGAACTGCCGACCCAATTTCGAGTTTACAACTATCAATGTTCAACTCCGTAGGCTTGTAATTTTTTGATCCCAATCAAGAGAACAAGGAAACTTCTGGGTCAAATATTGGGAGAAATCTGTCTTCATATAGGGTTTTTTGATGGAACTAGCCTGCATTTTCGTAACATGGAGAGGAAAACCATAAAAACCTCTCATGGTCAGCATGACAACAAGCGGATTCTCACCCATTGTCCGTCTATCACTAGGGATATTTTACGTCAGCACTATGGTCGGTGGGAACCGGGTGCTGAATTTGAATCAACCAGCCATCACTGGGATTCGAAACCGATTTATCTCATTGAAATACGAGCTCTTGATGCCTTGAGCAACCACGGAAAATTTAAATCGTGTTATGTAAATAACTTTAAAGACCTTATTTATATCCTATCTAAATGAAATAATAAATTTTAGTGTTATTAAAATACTGAAATGGTGGTGATCACTTTTCACCAAGTAGCGTTAAAAACACAAGAATTGAGAAAAACATCCAAGATTTATGAAGGGTGTCTCAGTACAAACATTGGTATAACGTAGCTGCCACCATATTTTGATATTCATTAACACCAATATTTAATTACCGTAAGATAAGATTCAACAAATTATTTTTACTAAACAGTATAAAGTAAAAATAATTAATTTACTATGCATATTTACACTAATTCTTAAAATAAAAATAGTTTGTAAATCATGTAGCACAGAAAGAATAATGAGAAAAATTTGAACTAGGCGTAACGAAGCATCTCTTGTATATCT
>NC_092207.1:67536558-67572042 GCF_043381705.1 Parasteatoda tepidariorum
TATATATATATATACGCTGATTCTTAATATAAAATGAGCTTGTAAATCAAAATCAAACATACGCATAGCAGAAAGAGTATTAAGACGAATTCAAACTAGGATTAACAGAGCAAAAACGGATAGAAATAATCAATTATAAGAAATTTTAATTCAGTTTGCAGAGGTTTGAAAATTAAAATCCAAATATCCTTATTACACAACTAAAAATATATATTTTAGAAGGAGAACTTAGTTTCTGCAGATGAAAAGCAACACTGAAGATAGACGCAAACACTCAGTATGGATAGTAAACAATTATAGACGAAATGAAAACGCGCCAACATCAGAGATTTCGGCAGCTAAAATGAACAAATGGTGAGTGATATTGATGTAAAACTTTCATCTAGTTAGTGTTTAAGCTCTCATAAACTTTTTAAACTGTTCGATTCGGCGTTAACTTTTAAAAGAAAAGTATTTCTTCACACAACTTTTAGGGTTGTTTATCATCATATTTGTCACAACACAGTTCTTTACAGCGGAGAAATAGAAAAATTGTAGTCCATCGATATAAGACCATCGATATAAGACTTTGTTCATTATTATAAATAATTAATACAGCCATTTATAGTTCAGTTTAGCAAAGGTTTATAACATGCTTTTTTTTAAAATAAAGTAGTTATATATTTAAAAATTATGCACTTTCGGGGAATCAACAGTATATACAAAGACGTGTGTACGTAAATGTTCTCTACCGAACACCACAGAATCGATTTGATTTAAAATCAGTTTAGTGTCCGCAAATAACTTTAGCAATGATATTAAATCGATGTAAAATTCTAAATATGCCAACATAGACAATAAATGATAAGAAAAGGTTAATATGGTTTCTCATTTAGCAATTTTTCAAAGCTTGAGCTCGGTAGGACCACATTTACTTACTTATCCCTAAATAACTAAACTTATGTTTCAGGTATTTACGAATTAAAACAGTAATATTTTTCTTACTATATATAAAATTCTAATGATGGTGTCGCAGTTTTCCATTGTTGTCGGTGCATTTTTCTTGGCCAGAAAATCACGTGGTGTGATCCAGTTTTTCCTCATTCGTCTCCTTATTGTTTTGGTTGTAGTCAGCATAAAATTAATAAAAGTCATGCTTTTCTATAAATATTTTTGAATCCCTAACTTAAAGTTATTTTCCTGTACTGCTATTATTACGCTTTTAATTCAAGAGTTTAAAACTAAGAGAATTGCTGTTTTTTTATTAGTATTATAATGTAAATCTGCCTTACATTTTAAGATAAAGTCATTTAGAAAGGTGGTCTAACAATTATTATTTTTGAGCAAATAACATTAATATACTGTTATAAATTACAGTTAAAGAGATCTGTTAAATGATTTAGAACTTAAGGATCAGCTTCATGCACAATGAGATGCAATAAATCTAAACATCTAATATAATAAAAATAAATCTAAATATCTAATATATATAATTCTCTTACGTGGCTCCCAAATTTTGGCTGTATTTCTTTTCCGCCGGTGGCAACGTTTGCTTTGTTTTGCTTACGCTACTATTTCTGTTACACGGCGAATCGACCCATGATTGCCGCTAAAAATGTCACATGCCAAATCTATCTGAGGTGACTCAACATATAGCGCTTTTAAAAACGGAAACTGAAATAACCAGAGAGCATCAGCTGCGGCAATCTCATACTATTAAGCTAGGCAGAAGTGAGTAGTCTTTGTCGATAGATCTCTATTTTAGTATTTTGTCGAAAGCGCTTTTTTTCACGAATTTATACATTACGAATTTATTTGACGATTTTTGATTTACATCACGAATTATACTATAGCACATTTCTAATAGGTTTAACGAATTACATGTCATTTATTTGAATTCATATTTATTTTAATGACTTAGTATTTACTAAAAAGATGTAATTTTTTTATATGGATTTGAATGATTGTTTTGAATTCTTAGAATTGCGTGCATTTGCAATGTACCTAAGTTAGTAGCGAGCGAAGCGATCTTGGTACGCGAAGCAAACCATATAAGATTGCGTAGCAATTTTCGGGGGTTGGCGAGCGTCAGCGAGCAGGGGGCGCAGCCCACTAGTATTTATATAATATGACTATTATATATCTAATAATCTGCTATTTAAATGAAGTACTTTAGCGTAACTAAATGATAATACTATTTATTTCTATTAAAATGTACATAGTTAAGAATGAACATTCGTCACTTACTAAAGTATTAAAGCTTTCCAATAACAACTGCACTCTTTTTTGCAGATGTTTCAAAAATAGATTTCTCTCAACACAACATTTTTGAACGACTTCAAAATGTCAATATATTTATTTAAAGTTTTCATATATGCATTACCTTTTTAATACTAAAAACAAATAAATAAATAAAAAGCTGAACTTGCGATATAGTTTTGTAAACAGCTGACAAAACAAAATCAAACTTAGAGTATCTTCTCTATCCAATACGAAATGTTAGCTAAAAATTATTTGGTTCAATAACTTTGTCTAAGTGCTAAAATCTTTTATCAGTTTTTATAAACGGAAAAGTTTAACCAGGTGGAAAAAAGTTTTGGTTTACAGGGTTCAATTTTTTATCACAGTTTTTGACGTTTCTAACCTGAATCTTTTATATAATCTCTTTCACTTTACAAATGAACTACTTTTCACCGAATCCTTTGAATCGTAAATTAATTTTTTTTTCCTTTAGGTATTATGTTAGCTTTGACTTAACACACGGTTATATAAGTAAAAATATTGAACTGCCAAATACCTTTTTCTTAGATAACTATGTCTAACAAACGGTTTTCCGCATCTTTAATCAATACTAATCTGATTAGCTTATTTCTATTGGCAATAACTTACTCTTAGCAAATAAAGAATTTTTCAAGAGACTGGTTGCATTACGTTAACTGAGTAATTGATTTACTTGGATGTCTCGTTTTGAAATCTATTGATTTTAGTTCCTTAAATATGTGCATTTCCTTTTTTTTCATAAAGAAATACAGATTTTTACAAATTTGTTGTCCTTAACATCCAAAAGCATAATTATTATTAAGAATATTGATTGAAAATATAGATATTTCAACGTTTTAGATCAGTCATATATTTAAAATATCGTTTTTTTTTCTAAAAACTATATGCTTTCAAAAAGTCGGCTAAAGACATTTCGTGTCTTTAAATTGAAATGTATCTCAAAATTACAGATAGAAGTTTTGATTTTGAGAGATGACTATTCATATAAATTCAAGCTCACCAATGAAAGATTTCGCAATAAACTATACCTTGATTTAATTTTTTCATAGCTAATAATCACTAGGATTTTAAAAGGTTTTTTTATTCATTATATATTTTATGTATTTAGTTAATAAAATTAGCTTATAGTTACTAAAATGAATAGAAATTAGTTTTCGGGTGATAGAGCATCAAGCAAAACACTCAATGTTTATCTGATATTTATAAGTATAGGTCAACAGTTGTTAGAAAAATAATCTGAGCTTAAGGGGAGTCGGCTGGGCATTAGCCAAATTTGCTAAAACTGAAATTTTTCGATGCACCTTTTCTCAGAATCTAAACAAAATATCACATTGGGTTTTTTTTCACATAATATTTACATATATGCTTACACTGTGATAACTCTTAATACATATCTCTGGCAGAATTTTTTTTTTTAGAAATAATGAACTGAGAACTTTTGATATTTTTAAAAGTTTCATCTTTTCTGAGTACAAATCTTTCATAACTCAAAAAGTATTTCTATTAACTCTAAAACATTATCACAGCATACAAATGATATAATATCAAATATACCCAAAACACTTCAAAGCAATATCACAAGTAGTTTCTTAGAAAAGGTACATCGAAAAATTTCAGTTTTAGAATTATTGATATATACCTTACCGACTCTTCTGAATAATTTTGTGATTAGCTGTCTGGTTCATAAGAAACTTAATGATATTTACTAACTCCTTTTAGAAAAATATAAAAATTTCTTTTTATTATTATGATACGTAAACTGAAAATTTGTTCTTCGTACAAAGTGAATGATAAATATTCAATAAATTAGTACTGAACAACGCTACGAAATCCTGCAGATACCGACACTATAAATATTGATGAAATAATTCCAATTAACCCCTTCCTTCTCGCTCCCGTGAGAAAGACTGGGAGAGGTTTCGCCCTCTATTTCTCGCTCCCGTGATATTCCCGGGCTGGAGTGTTCAGTAGTAACGTGCAAGAATAAAACTAATTCATTTCTTTTGCTCGGAAAGCATTTTATCTCTCATTTTACACACCAGATGGCAGTACCAGGATATTTTTAAGGTAATTGCCGATAGTTAGTTTATTTTAAACTAGATGTCAGCACTAATCAAATACGTGTGTAAGGTATGTGTATAAAAAATAGGCACTTTTATGACAACTTTCTTGAAAATTAACCGATCGTTAAGGGGTTGAAGAAAATCCAGTTGCGGAGGGGTAGCATTTCCCGCTACAGTACATCAGGTTCGGAGATCAATCCTAGGGCCAGACAGGATTGACTCAATCTTTCTTCACTTTAGCTTAGTGTGTCGAAAGAAAGAGAGCAAAGCTTGTTTGGGGACTTAGCCTGCCCGCTTACAAGATTTTCGTTCCTCAATATACCCCACAAAAACGAATTGAAAGAAATGTTATGTCCCCCAAGAGCAAATTAAAAGATAACGCTTTCTGTATTCTAGATCTTCATAATTCTATCAATTCTTATCTCTCTCTCTCTGCTGAACCTATGGGTGGTCTTGACAACGTCCTAGGCTCTGTCTTGCAGCACCCACCATATAAAAGGTTAAATTTCATTGGTGGAATCAAAATTCGTGCTCGGACAGCATAAACACTGAGGGTTTAGCATTCCACTGATCACCCAAGCACAGCAGTCAAGTCATTGAGCTTTTTTTCTATTTTCTATTACTTATTTATTTATCATTATGTGTTAACCCTCTCAGTGGTTTTAAGTTATAAAATCAAGCAAAACACAATTTTTTGTATTTCATAGAATAGAGATGAACTGAATTCCGCATCATTTGACGTGATACTATTGCTCGCAGACAAACCATGATAGTCAGATTTCTACTATTATCGAGTAATTTTCTCCGGAACTTATTATCCCTGTTGAGGAGCCATAAGACACGTACTTCTATGGCATCTGTATTAAAATTGCTCAGTATTGATGCAGCATTAATAATCAATTACATCAATACAATACGATATAATTATATTAATATATCGGGTTCTTAATACGTATACTATTAGCATCGGTGCGCATTTAATGATTACCAAATATAACAATGTAATGCTTTTTACCTATTTTCAATATTTGTTACATATCCTGGTGCGAAATACATTCATGGGTGGTTGCAAACTGAAATTAAAACTTTGAAACAAATATCATTCTCATAACTTTTTAAAAGAAATTTTAGAGCTCAGCCATTATTCTATAGATCTTTAATGTACTGGTTGAAATATTAATAAATAGTGCTGGAAAAAAAGCTCTTTGAATTCTAATCCAGTAAAATATATATCTTAATTACAATTCAGTAAATACTCTATTTTTTCTACCACTGGAAAATATATTCAGTTATTGCATTGTTACTAAATTGAATATGTAATTGAATTTAAATATATTCAGTATAAAGCATGCCTATCTTTTCATATTTGAAACTATGTTTTACTGATTAATTAATTTTCTTACAAATAAAATTTTCATGTAGTAATAATACAATAAAAATAAACAAATGGCAAAACATTAGCAGTTTCTATACTTTTCAATTCATCTGAACGTAAAAAGGAATATGTTAATTTTATTTATATTCTCTGTGGATTTATTTTATTTTATTGTTTTATTTTATTATCTGCTATTAAAAATCCGACACAAATTAAATAAATATTTTTAATACTTTATAATATATAGTTTTTACAACAAATTCCATTAGAAATGCATATAAGAAGAGCCATTTTGTGAACTCAGTCAACGTTTTTATTCCGACTACTACTATCGAAAATGCGTTTAATCTGTAGGTCACAAAATCCTCCATTTTTCCATAACAAATTATACCTCTGGTGGTACTGGATTGGAAATTGATCGTTCTCTGGTTCAGGTCAAAATTACAATCTGTTTATGAATGGGCCCATCCTATAAGCGTGTGTGACGCATGTGTGGAGCAGAAGTCGAATTCTTGGAGGTAGATGATCCCACTGGAAAACAAGAACAATCGCAATCCTTCCTTAATGGTATACGACATGAACAACAACATGCATATTCTATGTAGATTTATTTCATTTTCTTGTTTTATTTTATTTTCTTCTATTAGAAATTCAAATGAAATTAAATAAATATAGGAATATTTTACATTTTATAATATATAATTCTTACAAAAAATTCCATAAGAAATGCATATTAAGAAGAGCTATTTTGTGAATTCACGCAATGTTTGGTTTTTTTTCTTCCCATCGTCTTCTTCCAATCGCATCATTTCAAAGATAGGAATAATTTATACTTCTTGCGATACAACGTCAAGCAGTATTTCATATTTCATCCAAACAAACAACCACAAAGCTATTGTAAAGGAAAGTTTTCTCCATATAAACGGATAAAATATACCAGAAGAGGAAAAAAATACATGAAAAAAATTCTCTACTAGTGGATTACTTTTCTATGAAAAAATGCTTCTGAAGCAGATTACGAGACGAGTTATAGTCTATGTATTGATTGAATATTTGAAATCCACGTTTTTACTTATAAATATAATATCATATCATACAAAGTGTCTCTCCATATATAGAGTGTTCCGTAAAGTATCGTTAAAATTAAATTTTTGGATATATGTCTTAAATGAAATCGTAACAGTAAGCCTATTAAGGATCGTAATTTAATATGTAAGGCAAGAAGCAACAAATTACCATAATCGTAAAAATTACCATTGAGAAAACCAGGATAAACAACTATAAAATCAATTTATTGATAAGCTGTTCTAAAATAATTGTCTTTATACTTTCTTGAATTTTCTGCGGCAGTCTAACAGGTGTTTGTGTTAATTTTTCACGTCTTTTCAATTATATTAATTCTTCTGATTTTTATAGAGTTTTTTTCCCTCCTTAAAAAACTCTGAATATAACTATTATTCATAAAAAATTTTATGAATGTTATTCATAAAAAATTGCATAGCCATAATTTATAAAATATTTCGTTAATATTATTCACTCATAAATATTATTTTTCATTTCGAAATATTATTTATTCATAAATATTATTAATAAATTTATATAAAAATTTGCAACTTTACGTGTGCATACTTTTTTTTAAATTTATTTTTGGTAACGATTCAACATACTCGTATATACTCCAAAACTGGGAAAAGTCACTCCAGTTGACGGAATTTCAGCCAGCTGGATTCTTGCATAAGTCAATGACAAGAAAGAGACACCTATTTCAGCTAAAGCGAAAGAGAGGAAATATATTTAACAAGATTGGTCCATATGAAGTTACTTGGTTCAAACAAATTGAATAAAAAAGATGTCCCTTCCAAAGAAAATTTCTAATAATTTGTACGATGGTGATTTTATTTGAAGTGTTGTTTTATTATTCATTTGAAGTGTTGTTTTATCACCTTAATACAAGAGAGACTTATTCAGAAGTTTAGCAAATATTTATTCACCATAGATGTTCTATTTTTCAACCAGACTGTTGCCATCCAACATACAAGAAATAATTTATAATCATCTTGCTTAATCGATACATTATCGATTAAGAATAATACTACAGAGTATCCCCAGGTCACCATTGAAGGGGATTTAATTATCGACTATGTCAACCTTCTTTTATCAAGAGGTACCTTTTGATAGATGAAGGTTGACATCGTCTAAGATTAAATCCCCTCACATTGTTTCAGTAATGATAACAATATAATTTCTAACAAATCTATAGGGAATGACAATAATAGAATAAATAGCAATAATAGATTTTTTTATCAACTACAATAATATTTCTTTCATTTTGGATTTTTTTGAGAAAAATCGTTTAATTCTTAATTGAAAATTTGAGATCTTTTTAAGGTTTTATACGGAGGTTTTAGATGGAAAATTTGAGGTATTTTTAAGGTTTTACCATGTTCTATTCATTTGATTTTAATTTGTTGGCTCAACGACACCTGATCCAAGGTGGTGGCTTAGTGCAAAAAGATTTTTTTAATGTATCTCTGCATTCAAAATGAAATTTCCCTTACCATAAGGAAATTAGAGCAGATGTATTTCTTAAAATATCCGGAACTCTCTGAAATGGAAATCCATATTACTATAGTCCTGATACATCACAATTGCCATAATTTGCAAATAATTGTGGAGGGATATAGAATCGAAATAATGTGAAATGGCATTTAAAATCAACGATCGTAAAATATTGAATTATGCAGCTTTAAAATTCATAGGTAGCTTCACAATCATGTTAATGATATTTTTTATATATAGTATGTTATTAGTTTAATTGTTTTATGAGATGATTAGATTGAATTTTGCTACTAAGCCTTGAAGAATGGATACAGATTTTTATTAAATCATGCTCTCCAGAATATGCATTCATAGATCATTTCAGTGCATTGCTTCTCTTTTTAAATAGACCATAGTCTTAATTAGAAAGATTATATTTTTATTACTTGTGTTAGAATCTGCTCAATTTGACTTTAATTTTGAGATGCTTAAAATATCCGAAATTTACAAATAAATAAAAACAACGTTGCTTAACATGAACAGTCATTGATTTGTGTTTTCTTTACAAATATTGCAAACTAACTTTAATGAAGGTTTTATAAAAGGTAAGTTTTACTTTAATGTAAGTGCTTAATGTAAAGGTTAACTTCAATGTAGGTAAGTTTTAAAACATTTACACATTTAGGTTTATTAAATTAAATAATCCCCTTTTGCTGTTTAAGTAATGAAATACATACTTAGCATGTGAATTTTTGAAAAGAATGCAGTACTTTAAATTAATTTAATTAAATAAATTTACTCTTGTTTACAATTTGTATTATTTTTTATAAGCTAAATATTTTTTTCCCTTCTCTTAATACTAAGTAAGACACCCTTTTAATATTTATGTCAATTAATGTAATTAATTTGGAATTAATATCGTGTACTAGTCTGACAAAGTGAATTAATCTTAGCAATTTTTGCTTTACATAGTTTACTTAGATGGTATTAAAATTGAAAAAAATGCTTATAATAAATTTTATTATGAATATTTTTCAGTGATGAATATTTTTTTTCTCTTTTAGCTATTTTTCTTTCTACTTACATGAAAAATTAGTAATGTCATTATCCATATAGGTATCTTTATTTATTTAATTTTATAAATTTTCAACGCTTGTTTCATGTTACCCATTAAATTTTAATCATAAATTCGTTCAGTGAATATATAAAAAACAAACTGCTAATGAATTTGTTTTCGCATCTAAAAGATACTTATCAAATATTCAAATATTTCTTGATTAGGTTCAGTAGCTTATTTAAAGAACCATTTTCCTTATTGTGACTCTAGTCCCACAATGATATTTTCCGGCTGTTGCTTGCACACTCCGAACTCATTGACAATTGCAATCGACGCCCTTGCTGGCCTCTTTCAAGCTCATTAATGCTGTCCAGCACTTTGAAAACTTCTGAATTAAATTACGGTATAAAGTACCGGCACTCTGGAGTTATCGGTAAAATCCATTTTACCGTAAAATCTATATTTGACGTAATATATACGTGATAATGCTATTGTGGGGAGAGTAGTTATCGACCATGTCAACCGTCATCTATGAAAAGGTACCCCGACGTAGAGTCGAGTTAACATGTCTTATATACTAGTGAATTGTAGTAGTAATTTAGTAGTGGTAGATACGCTGCAGTACTCCCCCACTAGAATTATATCTGTGATAGACTTCGATGAACGAATACCACTAGTTGATTCATTGCTGTTTTGTGAGAAGCCGGGAGAGCTGTATTAAGATCACCGTATTTTTTGAGTGCTGAATGTGAGAGGTGCATTAACTTCACAGACGTGGTCGCTTCTGTGTTGCCTTTAACAGTAGCAGTTGCCCGGGTGGACGCTCACATTGGATTTCTGTTGTTGTAGGAACTAGGTGATCAGTTTCTTCAAGATCTTTGTTCCATCTCTGCATGCTTATGAGATAAGTTTTTTTCTCTAACATTTAATTATTTACATGTTACTAAATCTTGAATTTCTATAGGTTTAGTAAGTGGAATATATTGACCATTTTTCATATATTAATTTTGAGATGACGACAGAGCATACGGAGAATCAGACACGTGATCCGTTCGAAGCTCAAGATTTGATTTAACAGTTCCAGTGCCTCTTCATAAAAAATTGCGTGACGTGAAGAGATATAAAAATAAAAGAGAATGGATCCAGAATATGTTCTTCCTCATTTGTTTCCAATGTTCCTGACCAGGGAATCTATCTTCTGTACACCAGGAAATCTATCTTTTGTACACCACTGTAGCCGGCTTAAAACAGTCATACCTCAATATAATACCGTAATTTTTACACTAATATTTATTTATCAAGAATGATCCAGTGATTTTTTGGTAGTTATTACTATAAAAGTTGCAGTATACCAGCCTTTTGGCCTCGTAACACGTTCCGCTAAAAGTGGATTTTACAGTAAAACCGTATCCTTTTTACTGTAATTTGAAGCGGAATTCCTTACAATGAGGCTGAATGTGAGAGAAAAAAGAGAAATAAACCAATAGTAAAATAATTCAGCTATAACTATTGTTCGGGAAAACGAAAATAAGCTCTTACTTTTAATTATTATAAACTAATTTAATATATTATGTACTTTTTCTAGTGTAAGAAACAGTAATATATATGTTAAAACTAAAGAAAAAAATTGGAAATCATAGATATTTTACTCTTTTCAAAATACACCAATATGAAATGATTTTCTACCAATCCTTACTTTTCTCCGTTCCGATATATAGCAATTTTTAGTCTTTATCATGGTGGATTGATTTAGTGTAAGTTACGTTGTCGTTGAACCACAATGCATGGATATTTCTGAGACATGATAAAACAAAGAAAATCATCTCCTTATTGTTTAGGTAACATTTTTATAATGTAACAAATATGGTCATACATATAACTCGAAAAACAAATTATATCAACAGAATAAAATATTAAGCATTTATTTTAGAGAGACAAAGAATGTTTCTTATAAGGCATCTACTTCTATATTTACTTATAAGACATCTACTTCTATAATTTTTTTAATATTTTCACTGGACTGAGAGGCGATCTGACATCTATAAGGTCTCCTATCTATATTCTCATCTATATCTATATCTATCTCATCAAAAAATTCAAATTACCAGTTAATGAATAGTTACTAACGGACGCTTAGTAGCATGGGAAGAGATCCAAAATTTGGCGAGTTATCAATAGATAATATAGTCAAAAATAAAGTCAACCCAGAGTTATTTATTCAAAATTTTATATAACATAGCTGCAATTTGATCACCATAAAGACCATTATAATTTAGTATAACCCTATAAACGAAAAATTTTTTGCCAAGAGAAATAAAGTAGTCTATAGAAATATAAAGTTAAAAATATATTTCAAAATTCAATTAGTCGTGAAGCTCAATTAATGGGTTATACACTTGTATTGAATTAAAAAGTTAGCTGTTACATTAATAGTTAAGGAAAAAGAATATACAGTATACTTTCGATATTTCAAAGTTGAAGGAGTGCGAAAGATAACATTCGGGGACAGAATTTTCGAGATAACAAGTTTGTAATTAATATGTTCTAAAACGTGGAAAAATATATTATAAAATATTGTTTTAAAAAGTAGAGCCCTAAAATATAAGAATAACTACCATTAAATATGTATGTAATGATAGTTGACAATAAGTCTAAATACAACAATGATAATTTTATTTTTAAAAGTGAGGCAAAAATAATTATGCTTTAAATAGAAAAGAATCAGTTAGCACTGAACTTGCATTGTGATTTTTGTGAAAAATTCATATTCTATTTCGAAATAAATTCAACACAACAAGATTTTGAGAAGAAACCCTTAGATATAGGAATTCAAGTTAACATTAGGTGGATATGTAATGAAAAAGGGGGGGGGGAATTTTTGACATAACAAGGTTTTTGAGAAATTAAAATTTAAGATATCGAAAATATATTGTAATTACTTATATTCGCTTTTATAATATGTGATAAATATATAATTCATTTTAATTCAATTTAATTATAATATGATGAAGAATAATTTTAAAAAATTAAAATAATGGAAATAAGGAAATTTAAAAATCTAGAAAATATGTAATTCTTATAATAGCATCATAACCTTAAAGCAGTGGGCGTTACATGGGGACAGATCTGATCCCAGGAAGTCACTTCCCATTTAAATTTAACGTAACTTCCTTTATTGCCTTGACTGTGTCTGGTCTTTTATTGTCCGACAACAGGATGTTTTACGGGGAAATTTAATTTAACAGCGTTTGACTTTGCTAAGGTTCCCAAATAATACTAATCATTAACTTTAGCTTTGTAGCTCCCGGAAATCCGCAAGAAGCACCCCTGTTAGATCAGTGTTTTCATCACTCGTTGCTTTTAAACGTAATTAGTAAAATCACAGCACTGAATTTTAAAAAAAGTATGCTAAAAATTACACACAGTAAAAAATTCAATCAAATTTGGTAAAAAAACGTATTTTTTACCGTAAAATTCATTTTCACCAAAACAAAGTAATAAAAAATTCAAATATGTAAGAATTTTAACGGTAACAATTACCGTAATGTTACAGAAGCATTCTTATTAAATATTGCTCTAAGAATTTATGTTTAACATTTTAAGGAAAAAATGTATTTTACAGATGATGAACCGAAACAGCCGGTATTTTATACCGTAATTTGACAGAATATTAATAATATAATTATAATATAAATGATGAAAGTAAGATCAATTTATTAAGGAAAGAGGAAGAAGAGCAAAAAATGCAAAAGAATTCAAAATAATTCAAAATAATTTTCCATTATTATATATTTAATATGGAATAATAATTATTTAGAATTACTGTGAAGAAGCAAGGCATATGTCATTTGTGTGGACTGAGCTCAGATTTTAAGATAACAAGATATTTTTAAATGCTATTTCTAAAACTAATGAAAAATATTTAGGAATGTGTTTATACAAAGTTTTGATTTTTTTATTAAAAACAGACAAACTCGAAAAAAAAGGCAGTTCACAAAATAAAATGAAAAATAAAAGGAAAGGAAATTGTTTTTCTATAAAATTACTCTCAACATCTAAATAGATTTGTTTGACAAAACTAAAAAAAAAAAAAACAAATACAAAATTTTAAGAGTATTTCTTATTATTCAATACAATTAATTACTAATAAGTGACAACATTATGTGATATGGGATATTTAAAGCATTTTTTTTTAAAGTAATATGCATTATTTTAAATTGTTTGATTTGAATTTTTATAATGACTGAGCAAACTTAGTTTTCAAAAGAGCTAAATGAGAATATATTTTGTAAACTACACTGTGGAAAGTGCTATAGAGTACTGTCTGTAGAAAATAGAGTGACTTAAGTTCAAAAACGTGAGAACATTACACCAAAGCTGATGTGGTTAAGAACTCAAGTATAATTTTCATCTTAACCAAACTCCGGTACTCTTTTGTATTTGTTATTTGAATAATATTTTAATATTATTCACGAATTTGAATAATAGTTATTTTCTACAAATTATTCTGCAAAATATTCTGTGGATTTTTGGTAGATAGAAACAAATCGGGCGAGTTAATGTGCACTCAAACATATTTATGATTCGATCTCAGAGGAATCTCTTTAAAAACCAAGTATCTCCTAGAAGATTCCGACAATGATTCTGATTAAGATTAGCGAACGGAATCTTAAATTATCATTTATGCAGGATAAGAAAATTATTGCATTTTGTAAAACACGTATTTTAATGAAGTCTGAATGTCTCTGGATACTATCTATAAGTTATCTAGGTATGATTCTGATCAAGATTTTCGAACGAAATCTTAAATTAGCATTTATGTATTCCAAGAAATTTATTTTTCTATAAAAAGAGTATTTGAATGGAGTCTAAGTGTCTCAGAATACTGCTTATAGGCATAGAAAAAAATACAAAGTGTAAAGGAAAAGTTTTAGCAAGGTCAACGTAATTATAAATGCAAAGTTATATATTTATCTGTTCGTTTATTTTTTTTTGTTTGTGCTGTATGTTTACAGTTAATTTGCTCAAAAAGAATTGTTCCAATTTAATCTCAAAATATTTTTTTTCTTTTTTCAGTCTTCAGATATCTTAAAATCTTGAATTTGGAGAAACAAGCTTTCAAAAAATACAGCAAATATTTAACATAATTTGATAAAAACTAATAACGATAAAAATTTATTATGCACTTCACCTTTACTTGTAGAATATTTTAAAATATTCTGTGGTGAGAGTAACCGCGACTCATAAATTCGCCTCTACTCTTAGGAATAATCTTAGAAATGTTTAGAAATACAAATCTTTTAAAAAATTGTTTTCCTATATTTATTCAGTATTTGAAAGTAAATACTGTTCAAGTTGGAGATTGTTCCCCGTTTATGCGAAGAAAGTTTAAATTTGAAAACGTGTCTGTTTGTCTGCATTAAGTAAGAATAAATAATGCTAGATCTCAAAAGATATGCTTTCAAATAAATGTGTTAAAAATAATGGACCTAAAAATAAAAAAAAACATTTCCCAGATTGAAAAAAAAACTTTTTGACTTAATAGAATTAAATTAATGAAAGTTTTATCAACGATATATGAAAAAAGAGAAAATAATTTTGGTAAAATTACAATACAGTATGGTAATAGAATTTTTGGTAAAAAAAAATTTATTCTGGAAATAAAAAACTAGAATATACGGTATTGAAACTATTCATTTGGAAATTTTTCTGTTGATATTTGCAACGATTTACCGGAAATTTTGGTTTCCAAAATTACAGTTCGTATTGTTAGACATTTAGTAAAAAATACAAAACTAAATGGAAACTAAACAAACTAAATAGTTTTTATTCCATGTACTAAGATATCATGATAAAATTACCAAACTTCCCTTATTTTATCACATATTTTATTACCATAATTTGTTGGTAAAAATTCCCTCTTCGGTAAAAATTGCCGAGCATTTTTGGTGTTCTCGCAAAGCCAGAAACACGATAAAGTTTACCATATTCTGCGACTTTTTACCGTACATTTTTTTCTCAGCGTATAAGCATTTAAATGATTAATAATGCTCATGCCTTTGTTTTAAGAAATGGCTTGAAAACATATTCTGTGTACTATTTAATGATGAGATCAAGAGATGTCAAAAAAATACAATTATTTTTCTAATTGCGTATAATTATTTTCAGATATAAAGTTAAAACAAATATCCTTTAAAAGCAAAAAAAGACTCTTTTAGAAAAAGAAAATATTTTGAAATTAATTTTTTTATCTAGGAAAAGTACAGTCGTTAAAGTTATTTTTATTCTTTACAGAAATAAAGCAATACGCAAAACGAATTGCTTTCGTTTTTAGAAAATATATAAAAACAAGCCATAGCATTTGAGCATTTTATACATATAAAATGTAAGCATCAGAACGTTTAAAAATAGCTCTTCACAGTTGTATATAATTCTTTTAAGGTTTATATTAAAACAATGTTTTCTTAAAATCGAAGCATAATCTCATTCATTAAAAAAGAGAATTATTTTCTTACTCGTTTTCAAGATTGGAAAATTTCAGTAGTTTAAGTAATACTCTTTTATTCCTTCTTTAAAGAAATAAAGCGAAAGGATGTAAAAATGCTACTTCTCAATGCTTAAATCTATCATTTTATGTACAATCATTCAGAAAACACACAAAATGAAATGCGATTAAATGATTCCATATTCTCTTGCTACTTAAGAAAATAATTAGCCTCCATTTATTCTGTTTCAAAATGAATAAAAATAATTGAACATGCTTCATTTCATTTTATCGAACTTTTTTTTTAAATAAATAAAATCAATTTAAGCCTGTGATTTTTATTGGCTTCTCCTCCAATTATTTCTCAGAGAATTAGGGGAATTAATTTGCTTCTTTTTCTAAGCCTTGTAAAAACAAATGGTTTTTACTAATCAAAGAAATTCCATTGCAAGGAAAGGAAAAGAATTTTAATATTCGCAAAATAATGTTTCAGTACATAAGACTATATATTTTTTTTTTAAATTTTCCTCTCGTTCTAATTTGCGTAAGAAAAAAATTAATTAAGACCTTTATATTTTTCATGCGTATTTTTATGTATGTTTTTCTTATATTTTTAATGGTTGATTATATAAAAGTTAGTTTTCAAATGAAGATGGTTAAAATGTTTTAAAATCGAAAAGGTTGCATGCATTGAAGCATGCAATGAAAGATGTAAGTCCACAATGGAATAAAAAAATGGCGAAAAATGATCTTAAATTGAAAACTATTTAGTTACAATTTAGTCGTTATGGACACAGGGGGATATTTACTTTTGAAAACTAATATTTCTCTGCAGTGTACTACCGCTGTATTTTGCTTAATATTATTTTCTTTTAGAATATCTAATATATTATTTTCGCATTGCAGTTTTGTTATATAACTATGGAAACTTTATATGTTTCTTTTTATATAAATTACATTAATATTTTCTAAAAACAAACTATCACAGTCACAGACAAGTGTAAGAGTTTAAAATTCACAATACACGCTGCAGTGAATTATTAAAAAAAACATATATATATAAATATTTGTAAGGCATCGAATTATTAATAAATCAAGAAATACAAGTTTTAAGCAATAGAAGTTTAAAAAAAAATTGTATTATATCCCTAGCACTTATTCTGTGTGCATAGATTAAGAAAATTAGATTATATGAATTAAAAATAGGAATTTAGAAAATTTCAATTGTATTGAAAAAATAATTCGAATCGTCCCATCAAAAAGAATAAAAAATGTTTTAAAAACAGTTCAAAAGTTTACAATATTCATAATTTATATTTGAACAGATTTATTAATGGAATAGGCATTCTTATGTTTACCAGCAAGAAAAAAAGAAGCAAATTGCCAAATACAACTAAACCAAGCAAATTAGAATATTACACATTTGATTTGCCTTTATCTTAATTTTACGTGATGCTAATTTTGCGAAATACTAGCATCGTTGTTATATATGTTTAAATGAGTTACTAGTCATTACTATGTGAAAGATATTTGCGCACATTACTGTGATTAAATAGAAACTATGGAAGAAAATAACTATTGAAAGCAAATCAGAATTAATCAGATAAATCCATTTCCAATCCAGACAAATATTGTCACACATCGAGAAATAAAAATTGGAGTCTCAGTCTGAGTTGGGATAAAAGAAGAAAATGTTTCAGTTTCTCAATTGAGAGTTAAAAATAGATTAAATATGACATATAAGACCTATATAAAAAATAGTATGTAACTTTTTGACTTTTTTTCATGAATTTATATTAATAAGTTTAAATCTTTACTTCCAATAATATTATTATAAATTTTTTTCGATGGAAACGGAAATAAACGGAATTTATTAAAAAACTCTGAGCTAGATAAGTTTTCAAGTAATAAAACTGTAATGTACACATGACAAAGGTTTCCTTAGAAGAAAAAAATTATATAATAAAAGTTATTAAAAAGACATGCAAAGTACTCCACCCATTCCATAGTCGAACTATGGATTCAACTCGTGAAAATAAATATTTACGAACACACATAATACACATCAACCTCTTAGAACGTTTGTTAGTATGCGTTCTGAGGCAGGGCTTAGTCCGGAACAAACTAATCCGAAAAAGTTAGAAAAAAATTATGTTTCAACTATAAAAATAAAAAAAATAACAAAATAAAATGAAAAAATTTTCCATTTAAATTATAACACGAGGTAAGAGTTGGTATTGCATTTCTATATGTACAGAATCAAATGAGACTGAAACTTTTAAAACTGTTTTTTATCTCCCTAAAATATCATTCTTAAATACTTAAAACAGCAAATCTTTAAACAATTTGAGATAATTGCGTAGAATTCGGAATATGAAATTATTGAACTTTTTTTTAATTATTACGTTAATTTATCAACGAAATTTTTTCTTGCAATCTATCTACGTTTGGTTTAATTTCTTAAATAATAAAAAAGGAACATATTGCCATTTTTTCAACAAAAAAATCTAATAGTAAAAGAAATTAAAACATATTGAAGAAAGAACATGTTGCTACAAAATAAAGCGAAGACTTTTGAAAATTAATGTGTAGGACTCAGGGAACTAGCCTTGCATCAGAATAGTTCTGGGTTCAAATTCCGGGCAAGGTTTGGACGTTCTTTATTTCTCAGTACTATCTGTCCTTACTGTGTGAGCAATGTTGGCCCAACTAATATGGCGGCCTTGAAAGAGTGGCCAGCAAATCTGTTTGAATACTCTTGAATGTCAACCCAGGTAAGCATTGGTAAAAAATTGAAAGTGAAGTTGAATTTTTAGATGTAACAAGAAATATAATTTTCTTTACTTAACTTTTTAAATTTACGGATTTTCAAAAATATCCCTTTTGATACTTGAAACTTTTCATAAGCAAAAAAAAAAAAATTCAATACAAGAGTTATATTGTTTAAAATAATCAAAAATGCTTCGCGCTATCCTTTAAATAAAAATCCTTTAAATTCATTGTGCACAATTCCGTAGTTTTTCAAAATAACTAGCTATTCAATAAAGAGGTGAAGTCACTTTTCAAACTGTTTTGTACCAAGCTGTATATATTTTTCTCTACTCTAAATATTGCTAATTTACAAAAAAATATTTACCCACTCAAATTAATTATTAAAAACCGTATGATTTTCACTCTAGAGTTATTTTATTCTAC
Organism: Parasteatoda tepidariorum; assembly: GCF_043381705.1. NCBI lineage: Eukaryota > Metazoa > Arthropoda > Arachnida > Araneae > Theridiidae > Parasteatoda > Parasteatoda tepidariorum. The sequence goes on from NC_092207.1 coordinate 67,555,530, forward strand.
ATTCTAAGGGCATAATAAAATAATATAATAATTTAGTAGTATAATAACTTAAAAATATAATAATATTGTTCTGTGTCATTAATCAAATAGAATTAAAAATTGCAAGGAAAACTGTTTTTTTCCTTGTACTAAATAATTTGTTGCAAAACAAATCATTGTTTTAATAGGTAAGTTTTAGCAGCAATGCAATTATGTGTGAAGACAAGACAACATCTATAATAGAAAGATAGGTCGGTTGATGATGTAGAAGTTCTAATCGAAGAAGATAGTGGAAACAAAATAAAAATCATAATAAAAATTTTAAATCATTACAGACCTCTAAGTTCAAAATTAAATTAATGTTTTCCAAGTGACATATCAAGTAAAATAATGAATTCTACGTCATTTGATTAAGAACAGGCCATGTGTGACAAATACCCCACAACCTACTTACTCAAAAGCAAAATTAAAAGTAGTATTTAATCAACGTTTTGTGGCGCAAAGGAGGTCCATTCTAAACACATTATTGAAGCAGGACACTTCAAAAAGAAAAAGCCAATTCAGCCTACTTCATGATATCTCATATTAATATATAAATGATTTGGCTGAAGATTTCTGAACAAATAGTTCATTGGAAGTTAAAGTAAGCCTAATAACGCATACGCTAATGTGTAATGTGGTTGAGAAAAGAAAGGTTAAAGACAGATTTTGATGTTCATTTGTGGTTACATTGAGTGATAATTAGTTGTACACTTGCATTAAAAAAAGTGAGCAGTTACATTTATGGAGAAGAGAAATATATTTTCTTTCTCTTTTTATAAAATTTAATTAAAATTATTAATTATTTAAGGATGGATTAGGAATGAATAAATTTATGAAGCAATGAAAATTTAAAAGCTTGGCAACATGTAATACCTAATAGTGGCATAACAAAACTATTAAAATGTGGTCCTTTGTAGTAGCTATTGCATCACTGCTGTTAATAAAGAAGTTTCACTAACTTCATGGAAGAAAATATCCATTTTTAAAAGTAAAATAATAAAGTTTTAAAACGTAATCCAGAGTTTGATTTAAATTAAGCATTTTCCGAACTTTACGCTAATACACTGTATTTTATAGGGGATTAGCATTTCCATTTATATATATTATAGCAAATTAGCATATTCTTAGATTTTCATTCGGCACTCTTTATTTGCTTTTTTTAAAGTCAATCAATTCGTGTATGACATCCATAGCATGCATACTATCAACTTATTTATGAAGCTACAATTGCATCAGGTTAAATCTTACAATCAGCAAATGAAAACAGGTAAAAATAAATAAAAATTTGAAATTGTTTAATTAAAGATTTAAATAAGTTTTCAGAAAAATGGAAAAAATTAAATTAAATTAATTTTTGAAAAATGCAAGCTAAAAAAATCATTATTTATTCTAATTAATTTACATTGCAGTATTATTCGTAATGAAAGTGTAGAATAGTTAAAAGATAATTTTTGATTTAAAAACAAAAATTATTTTCGAAAGGAAATCTTAGATAATTTCTTCACTATTTCACTAGAATTGTGTGCCAAAAATAATTTCTTATATTTTCTGTTTTCTGTCATTTCAATAATGCACAGTATTTTATAGGATAGCATAAGCTTAGATTTCCATTTGAAACCCTTAATATACTTTTATTAAAGTCAATCAATCTGCGTCCCACAGTGGGCTGATCGTTAAGACAGGATTCCCAGCAGATCACCGAAGTCAAGTATCACTGGCTACGGTCAGTGTGCGGGTGGTTGACCACTTGGTTCAGCCTGTGTAGGAATCGAGGGTGTGCGGTATTGGTCCTCGTTAAACTGTTCTACCGTAAAGTGCTCGACTTCGCGTGCAGGTCGTCGGGTTACCGAAGTGGGGGAGTCATCCCCTCTGCAGAGGATCAAAATTGTAATGGGATGTCTTCAGATCATCCTCAGGGATGTTTCCCAGACCATCGCCAATAGCCCATTGTGCAGCTCTAGTGCGACGTAAATGAACAACAACAACAATCAATCTGCATATGACATGCATGACGTACATTTTATTTGAAATTAATAATGTTCAACTTTTTTTATTCACTATAAATATATAATCTTGAATTTAAGTTTAACTATAATTGTGTGCTGAAAATAATTTTTTACATTTCCTGTTTTAAGACTCCTTAAACATAAAATGATGTATTTTAGGGCAATTTAAGTTTAATTAAATTAACAAGTATTCAAGCCCAATAAATATTAAAAAACACTTATCAATTAGTTTTATTAATGATTCTTAAAACAGTGGTTAACTAGAGGAAGAATTTAACAAGAATTCTGCTTGACTAAGTAATTACTCGTGTAAAGGAGTTAGTTATAAGAAATAAGACAACTTTTCTCAGTTTATTCCATCTAATTCTTTAGCTACTTATAATGCTAGTTAGTTAGAATAGAAGCTTAACAAGATCACCGTTTGAGTAATTGAAGTTAAACAAACACAAAGAATAACTTATATAACATACTTCAACAAATAACTTATTAAATAATCAATTTTAACATCATTGAATATTAGTTTTCAAATTAATGTGAGAAATATAATTCTAAGTTTAGTTTTCTATGAATTTAAAACTAACGTGTAAGTTTTACATATACACATTTAATTGCTTGAACATACTAATAAATGCTAAACTAAACATCGCAGTTTAATTTCCAACTTCAAAATTTGAATTAGATCAATATTGAATTTGTAATTTCTAAGACTCTATTTAAATGGTATATTTAACTTTGCCAGTTTGTCATTTAAACTTATTCACATAAATATATGATTGTATTTTTTTCCAAAATTTATGACCCTGCACTAAAATTAGTTCAGGTCAAAAAAAGTATCAACTAATAATAATAAATATATATATATATATATTTATATTTTCTGTTATTATTGAGAAAAAGAGATTTTAACTGGCGCAATTGCTTTCAATATTATGATATAAGTATAAAATGATTAAGCAAAACATTAAATTACCCAAACTAAGATTCTATTTCATTCAATTCAATTTTTTTTTATTTATTCCACTCAAATTTTTATTTAGTATTGAGATTTCAAATTTTTATTTAATCATGAGGACTCGCATATTTAGATCATTCAGACTCCGAATTTAGCTTAAAATATCATATCTAATGAGAAAAGGTAAGCTCTTGAGAGAGAAGTTTTATTTTAAATAATACTTTGCATTAATTAAACATATTCGAGAAACATTTTTAGAGCATTGAAAATTACAGTTCCTTATGTGAATGTCTGATCCACAAATCCGAAGTTTTTCAAGGATTTTCAAACTAAAAAAAACCTTTATGCTTTTCATCGACTTTGAGTTCTTACGCTACCTACATATTCAAAAACTATATCTTAATTATTGAACTTTCATCATATATTTTTTTATAGTTATCTGTGGCAATATTTACTCATATTTTGAATACTTAATAATAAAATCTGGTATCCTCTTTTGCTATCATCAGTACGTCCTACTATATATTGTATGACGAATAACATCAAATCTTTCATCATTTTAACAATATAAGATTTTAAAAAAAAGTTAATTAAAGCTTTTTTTCCAAAGTACGAGCGTTTTGTTTAATTAGAAGTATACAAATATGCATCTACCTGTTGATGGTATTAATAACGCTCCCAGTTGAAAGTAATTCAGAATGCTATCTATGTTTTGAGTTTTTCTAAAAAATATTTTATTTTTTACTAAATTAATTTATTGTTTTTTAAAAAAAGTTTTTTTCACATTCTACCGAAATCCTCATAGTGCAGAAATTTATTTCGATATTTATGAAGCATAAAAACAAGGTATCATTATTTTTCATTAGCATTCATTGGTAAATATAAAATTGGGAAATGTGTTTTAGCATTTACTTACATCACTGTTCCAATTTAATTTCCCCATGTTATTAAATGGTCGAATACAATCTAATTTGAAGGAAAGATCCTAATTAGGCTTGCAAAATATTTTGAAGAAAATTATTTTCTCAGCGTAGGAAGAGAAAATATTTTTATAGACTGAAAAATGAAGAATACTTTTAGCAATATATAAAACAAACAATGATTTTCGCAATGCGAAAATAAAACAATAATTTTAAGACTTTAAAAAGAAAGCAATAATTTAACAGTGTACAAAATAAGCAATAAATTTAACATCAGCAATTTGAATATTAAAACAAAACATGCTCATCTGAAAGTTACTCATTGAAAATGTTGTCTCTGAACTAAAATATAATTCTCATGTCCGTGAAATTTCTTTCAAGATGCAAAACCGTCACTCTCTCATAAGTTTTCTATGAATGTTATATAAGTGTTGGTGAGTTTTAATTGTTATATTTTGTTGAGATTTGCATGATAAATTTATGCACCTTTCAAACATTACAATATTAGTTATGACTTTCCTAACGTGGTTCACCCAAACAAGCTGCCCTCAGTTTGCTGGAAGATCCGCCCCTTCAATATTTCAAGAGAACAGCGTTCATTCAAATCTAAAAGAAATGTGAGCAGAGTTACGTTTTTTTTTTAAATTTACGGTCAATATGATGGCGTTGATCACATTTCTAATATTTAGTGGTAGTTGGAGTATCATCATTGAGTTTTGGTCGTTACATATACATCTTTGTGTATGTAACGGCCAAACTGCCGTTACAGAAATTAATTTGGATGTAATATAATAATTATCTCAAGGAACTGAAATAAAAGTTAAAATTTGACTTATTAAACAAATATTACTATATTAAAAATGACCTTATTAAATATAAAAATAGTAAAGAAAAGATAGCCCTTAAAGGGATCAAGATAACATTCTCTACATCGAGAATTATGATTAGGAATAATATTCAACTGTTGGGACTGGGAGGCCTGAAAGAGCACCCCAAGCCGTCAATAATTTGAAATTGAAATTGAATGAATTTGTTCCCCACGGACAACAGGAGCATGGAGAGGAGATCGAAGGTTGGCGAAATATCAAAAGATAACATAGCCAAAATAAAGCTACCCCCCCCCCCATAATCAAAATTAGCTTTGAAAAAACTTTGGCGATTGCGAATCGCCAATAAGACTGCGAGAATTAGAATAAACAAGTAACTGAAAAATATTTGTGGTGAGAAATTTATAATAAAGAGTTATAAATAGATTTTTGTTTTCTATTTGGTGTGACAGTGAATTAATGAGTTTGCATTAGTATTGAAATATAAAGTTAGTAGTTACATTGATCGATAAGAAAAGAATAAAATAATTTATGTTCGCCTTTAATGAAAAATAACTAATTGATTTAATTTATGTATAATTCGGTTGACAATGATTAAAAAAAAATAAGTTTAAGTATTTAAAGAAATTTTAAAACTTAGGAAATGCATGTAATGCCAATAATAGTATCACAGTCAAAATAAAAAATGGATATACCTTTTATGATGTAGCATCTTCAATCTTAGTTTGTCAGTTGCTGTTGGTCCAACGGTAAAAAACTATATATTAGCATGCTGGTTGACCATCATAATGGTAAAACAACATGTCTTATCGAATTTTAAGATTGCTGTTAGTCCAACAATAATAATCATAACGTGCTGGTTGAACCATCATAATAGTGATACAACATCTTTTATCATATTTTAACAGTTGTTGTTGCTCCAACATGACGCCCGGCGGCTGAGCGGTAGCTTTTCGCACAGTCGCGTCACAGGTCCCTGGTTCAATCCTCGGGCTGGGCAAGGTTGACTCAGCCTTTCATCCCTTCAGTGGGTCGATAAATGAGTACCAAGCATGCTTGGGAACTAAACACTGGGGGTTCCGCGTTCGGTTGACCACCTAGCCGGAACATCTACTCCTGCACCCCAGAGCCCGAGGTCAAGAAAACTGAGATGGACACAGTAGGCCTTGGCTTTCTATGGGCTGTCGCGCCACTGAGTAGTAGTAGTTGCTCCAACATTAATAATCACAACTTGTTGGTAAACCATCAAAATTGTCATACAGCATCTTTCATTATTTTTTGACGACTGTTGTTGCTCCAACAATTATTAGCAAAACTTGCTGTTTGGTAAAGCAAAATCTAACATCAAAATATGATGGTTTATATTAGTCCATTAAAAATCAAGCATCATTTAATGGTTTACCATTATAGCACAAAAACGACATTTTTCATTTTGAAATGACGGAAGTTTACTGGACCATTAAAATCATTAAAACCTGATGGAATCGCTGTCGATGGTGACCATCAACACATGTTGCATCATCATGAATCTTATTAAAATCAACAGAAACCATCAAAATCCTTTGATGATACCATCAAAAATTTTGTTTGGATGAGTATCAAAACTAGTGTCTTCCGGAACAAGATTGCTGAGATACGAAACTTTATTCCGCAAATACAATCCTAACAATACAATTTTTCAGACCATTTATGTGACCAATATTTGCAAATATTTATATATTTAAAGTGGATGCAATTTTTCCATTTGATTTCAGGGGAGTCGATAGGGCATATACTAATATTGCTAAAACCGACCTTCTTCGGCGTACATTTTTTCAGCATCTAAACAAGATATTGCTTCAGTTTTTTTCGTTTAGACTGTCAGGTTCATTGAGATTATTAAAGATAAAGAAAGTCATTAACTTAACTTGTAAACATAGCGTTTTGGGCCTAATGTGCTTTGTCTTTATCAGTAAAGTTTATCCTTTTTACCATGGTGTATTATTTTACATTGCCTTTTTTTTATAATTTTAGGTACATTTCGTATTGATTATGCTCCTCACAGAGGAAAGGTGTTGCAAATGAAGTACAGTTTTATTTTCTGTAAATATTTTAAGGTAGGAGAATTATATTTATTTTATTATATTTTTCTTAAATTAAGAAGCAAATAAATTTAAATAAAATTAATTAATTAACTTTTAAATTCAAATTAGTTAGTTCAAATTCATTTATTAAATTTATTTACATACAATAAATTTCAATTAATTTTAAACAATTAAATGAAGTTTATTAATTTATTTAAAAATTATCATAAAAAGCCTCTAACGAGTCTTTTTACATTAATGCTTAATTTAAAACTTCCTTTACCCCTTATTCAGAATAAATCCTTTTCTCATCATTAATATTCCATTTCCTGGTAAAGAAATTTATTTTTAGAACTTTCTTTTTATTTATTATTTCTTAGAAATAATTATCATACAAAGTTTTTTTTTCTCTTAAGGAAGTAATGATCGTGTTTTCTAAATTAAGAGAACCATTTATAATGTCCTTTTATTCCCTTTATAAACGTGATTTTACTGACAGAAATGCATCAAATTCTAAAACTTTAATTCAGCTAATTAAAACTTGCTTGTAAAAGTGAATAAAGGATAACGACATCAAGACGTAGGAATAAAGATGTGAATTAAAGAATATATTTTAAAATATAGTATCACGAGCTTTGCTTCAGGCTATGAATTTAAAATTCCATGTGTTAAATTTAGAGTTTCACTAAATTATGTTCAGTAAATTACGATGTTTACTCCTCACGATGCATATTAACGTATTCCATTCGTGATAAATTGGCATTCAAAGAGTTTAAATGAATCAATTGTAACTGAAATTTGCATTGGTCTCATGCATTTTAAGCTTTAAACCTAATCAGTATAAATTTACGTCGTTAATGAGAGAGAACTGTAATTATCTCGTATGTAACTGACCCGACTGGTAATTTCTCAAAGAGCTTTATTTTGATATAATTGCTTTTCGGAGGGAATTAAATGGCTCTAGCTTAGTTCACTGATTCTTTTAAATTCATAAATAATAATCTCTTTGAGAAAGTGTTAGGATCAATTTAAGGCAACTTATGCTACCCAATTTGAATGTATGCAGCATGCGAATATTTGCTTTATTTTTACCTAAAATTAAAAATTTCTATCAGATTAGAGATAAGCGTGAATGTGAATAATATTTACTTAAAACATTGAATGTGGCGACTTAAATGCTGGTTCTCTTGTTAACGACATTTATTCCTCGCCACTTCTCCAGAGCACGTGGAAATGCATTTTAGCTTAATTTGCACCTCTTGGCCTCTGTGGTTTTTTCTTGTGCTGTTCCATCTTTTTTCTTTCTCTAATTCTGTTTTTTTTCTCACCTTTATTTTTTCATTTTTCATTGAAAATTTAAGTTTTAAAATTCGGATCAATTTTGTCTCTTCTCATTCACGTCCTGACAAGTCTTGAAAACGGGAGCTTGTTTTTTGGGTGCTTGAAACATGTCACCTGTTATTTCACATTTGTATAATTTTTAAGATAATGGAGTTTTTAAAATTAACTTCAACCTTCATTTTATTCTGTAACTATGAAATATTTAGTGCGTATGTTTATTTTAAAAGCCGTATGGCATTTTTTTCATTAATAATTTATATAAAATATGGATTAAAAGTAACGTGAAAAATATTTTACTCAAATATTGAGCTAGAGAATTTTCAATGTTAAGTGTTTTTCAATTTATTTAAAGTTATTTGATGTAATTATTCTTTTAATTTTAAGCTAAAAGGAAGCAATTTATCTAATTTATACAGCGTTAAATTCCATTTATACGCTGTATAAATTAGATAAATTGCTTCTTTTTCATTTTAATTGTCTATCATTAGTTTATTTATAGAATACCTAGTTATTTCATTTTAGATAAATTGTTTATTTTACACTTTAAAAAATCAAATAATGTATTTCTACACTTTCTTAAAAAATATTGACTTAAAATATTATAACAAGCTTAAAATTGATTTATACAAATCACTCCTTTTATGTTTGTTTATGTCTAAAATAATTTATTTTGTAGAAATTAGCAGTGAAATAAGCAAACTTTGAAGATCTAAGCCTCGTTTAGTGATATATTTTAATGATAAACTCCTGTGAAGAAATTCCTTATTAAAATACGAAGTTTTGAAAGTCAAAAACTAAGCATGCTGGGTCATATTTTTCGAACAAAAACACTTGGCGCCGATTCCGAGACGCATTGTCTCTAATAGCCAAAGAAAGGAAGAATCATAACCTGAAAAGTACCAAAAAAAATCCCAAAAGTTTCTAAATGTCTTTTTCTAAGTGAAGAAATAAACATAGACTCATGAATAAAAGAACATTCCAGTTGTTGGTTTCCACGAAAATAAATTTTCCTTCCTTGACTCCCCTGCATATAATTCAGATGAAACTAGTTTAAAGGCCCCCCATATAAAAATATTACTCTTCAAATGACTGTTTTTCCTGAATTTGCACAGTTGGTACGAGAAAAAAAGTAAAATAAAGAAATTCAAAAAAAAACAGCCTGTTAATTCAAAGAAAATAAAATTCTAATAAATTAATCAATATTAAATTGAACGAAAATCTAATACATTGAAAACTTAAAATATAATATGTATTCTTTTTTATCACGAAGAAATTAATACTATACATTAAATTTAATAAATGCAAGTAATTTATAAATTTTTAAATTTAAAATTTAAAATCTTATGAGATAACGCTTTTTCGCCCAAAATATGACTTTTTATTTAAGTTATGTTTCATAAATTATTCCAAAATGCAAATTTTTTTATGATTTGTCAACGCAACATTTTTCCTCGATTTAAAAACTTACAAGAAACTTAAAACATTTACTACTTTTTCTTGTTAAATTTAAATAAACTAATATTTTAAGCGTTATTTTAAAAAAATACTTTACGATTAAAATAATACTTTAAGAATTATTCGTTCCATGCGCGTTGCGAGTATTTAATATTGAAAAAAAAATTAAAAACCTCAATCTAAATTTTCCATTTTGGAAAAAAATTTTAGTATATGATGCTTAATTAAATGTTAAATTAATTATTAAATTTTAAAATGTCTACTTCGCTAATCTCAATTTTAAGCAATTGTGTATAATTGGAAATAAATCTATTTCAGTGATTACTTACTCTTAAATATGGTTCATTATTTAATCATGCTTTAGAAACTAATTTCTATTTTGTTTGAAAACTTTCTTACATATAAATTCCAAAAAAAAATGTTTAGAACAAGGTTTAGAAATTCTGAATTAACAAGCCTTTTTTCGACGCGAATTCGGATTTCTGACACCCGAAATATATTCCCATAGTTTGGTTAGGAGAGCGGTCTAAAGTTTGGACCCCCTTAATGTTAATTTTACTTTATGGGTATTTCGTCCTATTTTAAGAACTTTTCAAGTCAGTTGAAATTTTTTTCACACAATTATAAAAGTTGTTATTTTAAAGATATTCGGATGCAAAAAATAAATTTTGGTATATATTTAGTATTTTTACTATTTTATTTAATAATGGTTGAAAATATTTTAAATTGTAAAATAAACTTACTATATTTACTTGTAAAACTATACTTACTTGCGGTAGGAAATTAATATTTATAGGAAAAAAAATCCGCACTTATGAGATTACAAAAAAAGGGAAACTGAAAGCCCTTTACCCCGCTTGAATTAACACTAAAACAGCCGGGTTTTGAAATCACTTAAAACCGCTATTTGTGGACTATTTGATCCCCATAAGAAATTGATGTTATTTTATTTCAATGAGAATGATTTTTGAATGATAAATATTGCTCAAAATACAATACTTAAGAGATTTTTAGAAATTACATTTTGCGCAATAACAATCCCATAATTATTCTTTCGAAAAAGCGCAAGTAATACGAAAAAGAGCAAACAAATGAACATGAATAATACACATTAACATTAAACATGTTTTAAATTCAATCATTATTTAGGCATTAGCGTAGATGTATTCAGTATATCCGCGTAATATGAAAGTGATAATATAACATTAAAAAAAAAATTCAGCATTTCTCCTAGTTAGTATTCGTTTTATTTTGTGCTATACAATGTTAAAGGGCATGCTTCTTACATTTTAGAGATTGAATTTTATCAGTTATTGGCAATCTGATGAGTTAAATTACTAATTTGTAGTTATTCAACAGTGACAAGAATGAATTTGCAAAGAGTAATTGGGGTGGAAAGGGATTCATTGAAAACAATTCTAGCATTGAGGACAGCAATTTCACCTAAAGGTCTGGTTTCTTAGGACAAGCGCCTTATCTGGGCGTCAGCGTTACTTGACTCCAACAAAATACTATTTTGTTAACTCACCGTGAGCAGTCGGTCTAACGTATACATTATCTCGCATTGCGCATGCGTTAATAACGTAAACAAATATTTATTTTGAATTTGTATTGATTTTGTTATTGTCGACCAGTGGTTTAGAGAAGAAATAATGAATTTGTCCAAGAAAAAACACATTATAGCTTAGCTAAATGAAGAAGAAGAGGAAGAAGAAGCAATGTTTAATGTTAAAATCAAAATCTTGACTGATTTCAATGCTCTGTTGGATGTTGTCCGCCATTGCGACGGTCGATAGCGTTACGTTGTAATCCAACTGCAGTTGATTCGGACTTTAGTCGTCGTTCAAGCTGAGCGTTCGATAACGTATACTGTCTAACTCACAAATTGACCAATCAGGGGTTAGCGCTCGCTTCAAGCTCCTAAGAAACCAGGGCTTAAGTTGTGAAGAAATGGGAGACACCTGCAACTTTCATATATTGTAGAATAATTCCTTAGAATCTACTACATCACATTTCCTTCTATTGAAGGAAATGACAGGGCTTGGCGTCTACTCTGGGCCACAGTCTATTTATGTCAAACACATTCGCACGAATGCTATTCAGAACTATGGTATTCTTCTTCTTTTGCAACTATATAATGAGTACATAGTTTTCATTTCGCAGTATAAGAGAGTAATGTCATGACAAAAAAGTTACTCTAAATTAAGTCGAAATTATTTTATTCAAACGTAGTTTCCCTGTAATGTAGATAACTGTGTTTTTTAATTAAAAAAAAAATTATATACAAGTTTTACTCAGGCAAAAGAAAGGAATTACGCTGCTCCTAAAGTTTAGAAAAAGTTCCATAATTCTAGCAGTGTGCTTTCCCCAGATTGCAATGCATTTTTATATTTTTCAAAAAAGCCGTTCAAATTAAGGAAACTCATATGAAATTAAGGGACTTAATATCATATGGAATCAAAGATATGTGGCTTGAACACCATACAATAAATTTTAATTATTACTTACAAAACAATAACTGTTCCTCAGCAATCTTAATGGTTTCTGGAAGTACGTCAAATATGTTAATTAATTAGTGCTAACTATTATTAAGTTACGAAATCATACACAAAATCACACTTTTTGTGAATAAACATTTAAATATTTATTCATTGTCGCCAAATTATTTTTTTGAAAATAATTAATTTTCATTTTCCTCCGCTTCTACTTCTAAAAAAGCAGTTGAAACTCTAGATTTTTTAATAGAAAAATGTGTCAATTAATATTGTATAAAACATTTTATGCCTCATAATCCTGAATTAAATTAAATAATTAAAAAAATGAATTCTTGAATTGCTAAATTAGTTTCAAAAATATGATTGAAAAATCAAAAAAGTAAAATTAACGTTAAAGGTTCCGAACTTTGGATCACTCTCCTGGCCAAATTATGGGGACCGTATTTCCCTGATTGCAGCTACTCCTCATATTTTGAAGGTAAAGAATCCAAATATGTAAAAAAATGGATGTTTATTCAGAAAAAGTATGTTTTTGTGTCCGATTCTTCAATTCAAGTAATAGATTCTTTAAATTAATTAATAGCTCAAAATAAATAGCATATTAGAGGTCACCCCCAGGAACCATTAAAATTGACACGTAATACAAGAAAATTCGATCATAAGAGAAAGTAATTCAGGGTGATATCTTTCTTTCTTTTTTTGCGCAATGTACAATAATAAGCAATGATATATTTAGAATTCTTAAAATTTTAAGAAAGATATCAAAATTCAGAGAAATAACTCATGTTAAATCGTCATATCACCCAAGACTCCCACAACTTAAATATGGTGCTAAGTTAAGTCATGTTACCATATTTCTTAAACTCTATTACATGTTACTGCCATCCTATATTGTGCTAAGTTAATGCATATTTTCATATTTCCTAAATTCTATTATATGTCAATGCCGTGCTATATGTTGCTAAGTTATGTCATGTTACCATATTTCTTAAACTATATTACATGTTACTGTGATTCATCTTAAATAGAAATACGGATCAGTTTAACATTTCACTGAAGTTTCAGCAACATAATTCAAATTATCAAATAATTCAAATTCTAACTCTGTAAAAAATTCCGAAGTAAATTGCTGCAAACAGTAATAGCACTCAGAGTGCTGGTACAGAACTTTAAAATCCATTTTTAGAGGAACATGGTACGGAACAATAAGACAGATATACTGTAATTTTTATAGTAATAATTACCGTGAAATTACTGAATAACTCTAATTAAATAAATATTACTGTAAAAATCACTGCAGAATATTTTACTACGAAAATGGATTTTAAGGTAATATAGATTTTATGGATGATGCTCCCAAAATTGTCGATACTTTAAACAGCAATTTGATTTGGAATTTTGGCAAAAAAATATTACGATTTACCCTTAAATCTATTTTCTGAAATTATATTAACACTTGCTTATTTTCAGGTGGCATAAAACGGAATATTAAAAATTATTCGATACAGTGTTTTTATTTTCGTTCTTTCCTGTAATTTAAAAAAAATGAAAGTTATAATTCTAAAACATAAATTAGACAGATTTTCCCGTGTAAAAATATAAATACACGTTCTTGAATCTCAGGGTAGTTCGTATCTCCCTTTCATCCTGATTTTTATCGTTGTAATAAACTTAGGTGTGAAGATCTTTTATGCGTAAACAAAAAAGAAAATCCATTTATCATAAATTGCCTGATTTCCCAGGCGTGCTATTAGATTTTGCACATAAATTATTCATCATTTCTTTTATTTGGGGCACAGAGCTTTCTAAAATTTAATTTTTCATCTTATATTCTCATCTTGGCAAAAACATGATTTAAATTAGTTATCAACTTCCAGAAGGCTTATTTTTTCAATCTATTTTTCGATTAATTTATACTTTATGTAATCGAAATATTTGAACCCCTAAAAGAAATTTAACAACATTTTCCAAAATTAATTGAATAATTAGATAGATTCAACTTTATATGAATATTGAATGTGTTATCGTAAGTAAATATTACTAGGAATATATAATTTAGATACGCTATGTTTATTTGCAATTATTTTTTTCGAGTAAAATAGATCTCTGCTTCATAAAAGGTACATTGAAACATGTTATTTCAGGGCATTTACGAGCAATCTATTGAAATAATTTATTCTCTGCATAGTCAAAATACATTGCATCGCTAAAGTTAGTTACATTTAAGGATATTACTTAATAATCATATCAATATTTTCTAATTACTACATTTTACATTAGAATCACATTCTTTCCTTCATAAAAAATATTCAATATTTTCGAAATGTTAAAACAATTATTTCATTTTAAATTAATAAACTGATAAATAATACTGTTTGTAAAGAGAATATATATATAAATATTTAAGAACTCATTAAATAAGTTCAAAATGGAGAGTATACCATGTACTATGTTTCATAGTACACAGTACATAGCACAAGCATTTCATAATTTTATCTTCAGGCTGCCATTTTGTTCTCTATATAAGAATTTCGCTCCTTTTAGCTGCAAAAGGCAGTTATTTTTCCATGAAAAAATTATTTTATGTTTTCCGTTAGATAGCAGAGCTACCTGTTGATGAGATTTGTTCCCGTTCCGTGAGGAAAAGTAGCTGACTTCCCAAATTAATACGCAGCAAATAGTTCATTCTGTTTTTTAAATGATATTTTGTCGATCATTCCATGGGAAATTGATAATTAAATTTGAATATCAACTTACATGCATGTTTCAAAAACTTACATGTTTTTAATCAAATTTAAGTAAGTTCGGACGATTTTCATACCATTTATAATTTAAAATTATAATGATCGAATAAAAATTAAAGTTTTCTTAGCATCTTTAAAATGCAGAAAAGAAAAATAAAGCAATATCTGTTATTTTTATAAACTTAAAATTAACAAAAAAAAATAGTTCATTCTTTAAACTAAATTTTTTGAGAGTAAGTTTTAAAGAATGTTCAAACATCATTTTCAATATAACAAATAATTTACTTTGCTTGGAATTAAAATATATATGTTACTAACAAAGTTTGAAATCCGGCATTCTATTGAAATCCGGCATTCTATAGAATTGTAAAAACTAGCCTTAAACATGCCTAAAACTAGCCGGCAATGAATGAAGCGATTTATAATTCACACATTTCTTACGCATTCTAAGAATGCCAATTGAGAAGCCGGCAAAGCATAAAATACATCTCCGATTAAACAGAAAGGTATTAAAACAAGAATAGTTGAGAAACCTACGGTTTTATCTGAATTTAATTCTCGTTTTCATGTAGATCTTATTGACTTTCAGTCTCAACCAGATAGAGAATATAAATTAATGTAAATTAATATATAATATTAAATATAATTTCTTTGATGCACTCTCCTTATTTTTTCAGAACAACATTTTTATTTTTGAGAAATGCACATCATTTACATAATAACCTCATCAGGACGTTTTTTCATACTTTGCCTAGATAGCATTTGTCATTCTATAGAATACCTAGGTATTATACAATGCCTAAGGAAAGCACCTAATATTTCTCATATTTCATACCTTGCCTAAAAACATCCGGCATTTTGTACAATGCCTAGGCATTCTATATAATGCCAGCGTTTCATATTTTGCAGGTAGCATATATATTTTTAAAAAATTACAACAAAAAACCCCATTTAAAACAGCCTGTTTAATTACCATATATATATACTGATTGAATATTTGATTATTGCATTGATATAAAATTTGTATTTCTTTTAACAAAATAACAACGAAATAACAGTAAAAGCGAAAGAAATGTAGGGCATAAAACTGCACCGGTATTAAAAATCAGCACTTAACACTTGCTTTTTGAAGCAATCGAAGAATCTTTTTTTTAAAGCTATTTAAAAGTAAAGAGTTTTTTACTATTTTATAGCCACTTTACCGTGTTTTATGACGGAATTAAAGTTTAGAAATTCTTTTATTACCTAGGAAGTAGTAATTAAATTTATTTGTGTTGAAAAATATTAATTAAATGGGTATTGAAATTATATATATATATATAAATAAAGTTTCATGTTTTTCAACTTTTTGTGCTTGTAGATTATAATAATTTTCACTTAAATACAAACGTTTATATATCAAATTGAAGGTAATTTAATGTAGAATTTTATAATAAATACAGTATTACAATATCTGTATTACAAAAAAGGTTATGCAACAAATAGTCAGATCTATCTTAGATTTGCATTTTTTTAAAGTGATACTTACACAATCTATACTTAGTAGGATAACCTTTATTTTTTAAGACAGCTTCACAGCGTCTTTTCATCGAGTGAACGAGTATTTGGATTTCATCTTTCGTAATCACATGGTGCGAAGAATCAATTATAGCTTCAATAAGTTGTCTTTTATTGGATAGACGTTTTTTT
>NC_092207.1:67574079-67607711 GCF_043381705.1 Parasteatoda tepidariorum
ATATATATATATTCAAACACCCGGAAGGAACCTTTCCTTCGGAATGTTAGTTTTTCACCTTTTATGACAGTAAGAAAAATAAACTTAAAAGATAAAAGAAGTAAATAAACTATTGGCATTTTTCGGTTATATTTTAACACTACATTACCTAACTGCACATTTAGAATAATAATAAATTTCAGGAAAAAAATTTAAAAAATATTATTTGAAATTTCTTATAGTGTACAGAAAGAACTTTGTCAAACATTTTACAGGACAATACACCTCGGACTATTATAAATATAGCGAAAATATTATAAATATTTGCGCTACCTTGTGGATAAGTTAGGATTAAAATTACATAAAAATACTTATATTAGTATTTCCTAACAGCACTGTAAGAAGAATCTTACGTATCGAGTTTTTCCATAAAATTTGTAACGCAGAAATCTTTAGAAAAGCAAAGCAGAAACCGGATGAAATGAAAATTAAAATAAATAAATGGAAATGGATTGATCATGTTCAACGTAAACCTGAAAAATTTAAAGTAAAACAAGTTTTTGATAGGAACCCACAGGGCAAAAGCAAAAGAAGAAGAGTTAAAAATACTTGCCGCAGGATGATTCTAAGTTAATTGAAAATAATCAGAAAAACACGGGGAGCGGCAAATATCTGCCACAAATAGAAGTCTAATTTGAGGTGATGAGGAATAGGTATGGTGTATGTAAATAACAAAATTAACCTATTTGTCAAAAATATTAGCGATTAAAAGCTCATTTTCGATGACATTACGACCCACATCTCTTTTTTAGATAAAATTAGTTAAAAGAGGCATCTTAAAAACACTATGAAAATTTTTGAATTCAAGATTATCGTTAGCAACATTTTTTTTTAATTTAACACATATGATTTCAGTCAAATCAATTGAAAAAATATTTTTGTTGGATCAACTTTGGAACTATTCAGTTGTTTCTCTTACTCGGAGATTTCTACATCTAGCAAACTTGATTTCATAATTTTAAAGAATTGAAGGAATATTTTAATTTGCTTTCCACTTTCACAGATTCTATTCAAGTTTCATCTATCCTGAAAAAAACATTCTTTAAACTTCTGAAGAAATATCGTCTGTCTAGACAAGAAAAAATTTAGACAAGAGAAGCTCGAGAAGCGATTGGGATTATGTAAGAATAGATACTTTTTAAAGTTTTGAAAACTAATACTTTTCTTACACGTTTTTTTTAAAACTTATTTGGAAATAAAAATGTCTAATAATGGGATATCTTCCTCGGAATTGTAAATTTCCCCATGGAGAATTTTTCTAGCTCTTTTAAAAAAAAATTTGAAAAATTCATAAAATAATCACATTTTAGCGTTACGTATATTATCTGTGTTAAAACATTAGGTTCCTATAGAATTCCTTTGTCTGAAAAAAGTATATTTTAATTGTGTAACTTGTAAATTCATTTGTCCAGAAGATCATAATTGATGATGCAAGTAAAATCGAAAGTTTTCCAGCTCAAAACTGATCAACATTATGTGACTTATTTTCATATATATATATATATATAAATATTAGACAGATATAAATATATAAGTATTAACCCCTTGACGTACGCAGACGTCTGGGAGACGTCATTTGATCTTATGTCAAAACAATGATTGACGTGTGTCAGACGTCTTCAACACAGAGATATCAAGTTGCTCCGGACAGCAAATAAATATTTTAAAGTGGTAAATTATCAATTGTGATTATTGGCATAATAAATTCAATTTAGTTGATTTTTATTTACCACTATTTCTAAATTATTTATATAATTAAACTAAACTATTTATATAATTCACTACTTTACAGTAGTTATGTCATGCTATACCTTTTAAAAAGCAAGCAAAAATAATCCAAGTATTTGCAAAATTTAGTTTGTAGTTATGTACCGTTTCTTAATTATTTCGGGGTGTCCGGATCAGTTGGCATCTCTGTAACATTCGGTTGCGAGTTGTTGTTTACAGAGCAATCAAGATCATTTCTATATCAAGAAATAAAATGTCAAGGGGTTAAGTCAGGCCTCAGATTTATTTCAAAGTACCGTTTGACGTGAAATAAAATTTAAGCTGAATAATACAAGTACTTGAATTTAATTATTCACCTTTTTTTCGAAGATTTTATTTTTTTCACTTTTTGTGTCGTTTTTAGTTCATTGCACCACATATTTAGTTTGTTTATATTGCTTATAAAAGATATATTGCTTATATTGCTTATTGGAGAATGTAGTCCACATAAAAAAACTGCAATTATAGTTTAAGATTGCTTCGTACTTGACTGAGTGGAAAAATAAATTAAAATTTTAGTTTTAGAGCACTTTAGTGCAGAAGAGTTGCTTACTATAATAAGAGCAAAAACGGCATAAAAATTTTTAAACCGGGTTATATCGAGAAAGAACGAAAAACAGAAGTTTATCAATTTTTTGTAATTTTCCATTTACAACTCTTCGCATATTTCGTCAAAACAAATTCCCCAAAATTCACCATGTGTCGATGGCTGCACATCGAATTTAACCCCATACTAACCAACCATCCAATTTTTTTGTGTAGCCCATAGTTACATAGTATTTACAACTATTTATACATATTTTCAATGGAGTTGGATTCTTTTGATTACTATACTATAAAAAATGATACTCGATTATCACAAAATATTCTATGTTTTTGGCGAAACTGTTTCCTAGTATACGCTCCGAGCAAATATTTCTTCGAGGAAGCAAATTTCGTCAAAATTAAAAAAGAAATAAATATTTCGTCATTCCATTTTTTCTTTTCAAAAAAAAAATGGTAGTGCCTACTGTATTTATTCTTTCTAATTATCACTTTAACATAGGCATCATCTAAGCCGCACGAAATAACAAGGACAGATAAATTAATTATACCCATGATCACAGAGGGATTCGAACTCCGAATCTTCTGAGTACAAGGCCAACTTTTTGACCACCATACAACCAATATTTCCGATTGTCGAGTCTTTATTGTAGTTCCATCATTCTATTTAACAATCTCCCACAAGCACTGCGAAAAGGTTTCGAAAAACGGAATCATTTTCGTCATGCATTTGAAAGTTCGCGTTTCGTTACAAATCACGTGATTTCGTGAGGAAATGATTCTCAAAATTAACGAAATACTGCTGAAAAATTGTTGAATCTTTAAAAGTGACAGTTTTATTTCTAAGAGTGTGTATTATTAAGTTTTTGTATCTATTACATATTCAAAGATTGATTTTGTTTTAAAAATTAGGCATAACTGATATAGGCTCCTGTGTTGTTCCTATTTATCCATTACTAACTTGATATTTATGGACTTTATTCGAAGCATGTAACTGTACTAGTACCTGTACTACAGCTCCCTTAAAATCCTTTTTTATCTTAAAATCTTATACCCTAATTTTTAGACTAATAATTATTTAATTAGGGTTATTCAGTGATTTTACAGTAAATTTTACAGTGATTTTACAGTTACTGTAAAAATTAAGTTCAGATTTTTTTTATTCCTAAAAATTTTAAGCAAAAATGTATTTTACAGCAAAAAGTAGCACCACTCAGGGAAACAGCGGTTTTATATTAATCTGATGAGGAATTTCTTACAGTGACTTTAAATGCCATGCAAAATAATTCGATGACTGGTAGGGTAGGATGAAGGTTCAAATCAATCAAAATTATGAAAAATTGGTAATTTTTTGTTTTGTTTTAAAACGTTGCGTTGGCACAAAAAATGAATTTATTTCTTAATTTACTGATTATAATTTTAATTACTTAGGATACTTATAAGTGTAAGATATGCGAATGGAAGATACTAACCAATTATAGAATTTCATGCCATTTTTATGCTTATTACAATTTACAATGAGTATTTTTTCTTCGCACCAATGCATTCCAAAACTAAAAAAAAAGAAGAGAATGTGCCTAGTCTATTCTACTTTTTTCAATGATTTACTTTATTCAGGATACATTGTTTCCACAATTCCAACTCTTTTCACAAACCGTTCGTTTTATCAAACGCTCGCTTTAATTTAAAGCACTACCTAAAAATTTTCAAAAAGAAAACAAAATGACTGAAAGCGATTTAATTTCACTCTAAATCCACAGTTTAATTTCACTCTAAATTCCGTAAAAATATTGTGAGCAATTCCTCTATTGCTGTTTTGCGTTGCATGGTGCCTTGTGATTGGTCAAAAGGGTTAGTAAAAACTTTTAATCAAACACATAGTAAGAGGGTTAAAATAATACAGAACAAAAAATTTTTTAAATAAAAATATATGCTAAATAAATATTTCTTTAATCATTGTTAAATAACTAGAACATCCCTATTATAAAATTTTTCAGTTTGGGTGATAAAAGTTCTTTATCAGCAAGCTGTCAGTCTATCATCTATCGTATTGTTTTTAACTCAAAAATAATTTTAAAAACACATTTTTTTCCGTGTTAATTGTGATGTCTTCAAATGATGGTCAGTTTAATTGTAGATTATTTTAAAGGTTTATGGTCGACAATGAGTACTATGAGATTCACATCCGGCATAAAATATTCCTAATTTACAGAGCATAAATCTAAGAAAATTGCTGAATTTTTTTTTTTTTTGTCGTAACGAGAAATACTATTAAGTCGATAAAGGAATGCATTTATTTAATACGACACGAGTAAATGTAAAAACATTGAAGTTTCTTTTACATAAAAGCATGTTTAAACATACTTAAAAACCATAAAAATCAATTTGAGAAATGACTGGGATAGCCTGGTTGGTAGGGTGCAGGACTCGTTTTCAGGAACGGGGGTTGAAATCTAGCTGGCTTAAGACTTCCCGTGTAATAAATATTGACTTGTGCACGTTAATTCTGAAGTTTCACAAAGTCCGCCATGTTCTCAAAGCAAGTCAATACCTCTTGGGGTACTGAATTGTGAAATAATCGTTGTCTGGTTCAGGTCAAAATTACGATCTATGGACGAATGAATGGATGTAAGAAGGCCTATAAAGCCTATAAAGGGATGTGGCGTATGGGTGTGGCAAATGTCAAATTCTTGGCGGAAGATGACTCCAGTGAAAAACAAAAACAATCGCACGTCCTCTGCCTTAATGGCTGACGACTACAACAACCTATTCTCAAAAAAACATAATTAGGGACACAGTGATATCGATAATAGTGTTCATTGGTTCATATTTCTCTTATTTGTTCATATCTTTCATCGATATCCTGGTATTTTTGTGAACTGAATCAGTAAGATTTTATTTAATATTACAACAGTCCTTGAACATCCATCCGAATTTTGGGTTTCCGACTAGGGGAGAGTGGGGTCAATTGTAAAATTTTTTACTTAACTATTTTTAACTAACAAAAAATCCAATATATTATTAGTATTAATTGACAGACGAGTAAAGTAGACTATCCTCTACTAGAAAAAAAATTAATACCTTATTTTAAATGTTATTATATTAGTTATTAACAATTTTTGACAGTCGTGCACTTGTTACAATTGTCCCCACTTACGGGGTCAATTGTAACAGTTCATAAATTCAACTAAAACATAGTTAATTATACATATTATCATAGTTGTGATATATTTTTTTATTGATCAAAATAGTAGTGATATTTTAGGAGTAAAAATAATAATGAGCAGAGACCTAAAGGGTTAAACTTTTAACTTTAAGGGGTTAAAAATTTTAATTTATGCTGTGAAAGGTGACAAATAAAATAATGCACATGCAACATAATATAAATGATATAGGAAACTATTGGTGGTTCTTAAAGAGTTAAGTAATGGTTTGTAAACATAAGATTATTTATTTTCAGCTGTTACAATCGTCCCTTTACTTATTGTTACAATTGTCACTAAGACGCCATTTCAGCTTCATTTGTTAAAAACAATGCTATAACTAGCATTGTAATAACAAAACATAATGTAATAATAGCATAACTAATTTTTTCTATTGAAATGTTAATTAAGGTGTCCACTTACATATTCGGTTAATAATTTTTATTTGTTTAAACAAAATTACATTGTTACAATATAATATTCTAATACCAAAAAAAATACGTGAAAACATCTTTGTGATGTAACTTTTTCAAAAGTACATAAAAANGAAATGTTAATTAAGGTGTCCACTTACATATTCGGTTAATAATTTTTATTTGTTTAAACAAAATTACTTTGTTACAATATAATATTCTAATACCAAAAAAAAATACGTGAAAACATCTTTGTGATCTTTTCAAAAGTACATAAAAGTGGTTGCCAGCAGGGGTGTACTTGTAGATTTATTAAATACACATTGTGCGCCACCTAGGAACCAAATCTAGAACCCGACACTCGAAATTTTTGCTCTGTTACAATTGACCCCACTCTCCCCTACTAATGCTCAACTCCGTAGTATTGCGATTTTGAACCAAATAAAGAAGACAAGGTAACTCCTGGATCAGGTATGAGGATAAATTTGCCTTCGTGGATGACCTTTTGATGAAACTAACCTGCATTTGTGTTAGATGGAGATGAAAACCACAAAAACCTCCCACGGTTCGCATGAAAGCAAGGGTACTAAATCAAAAGGATTGAATAATTTGGAACATATTTTTTACTGTAGAAATGTTCTAAACAAATTATATTTTGTTTTTTAGCATTTTTCATAAAAATAAAATAAGCCAACATTAAATTTAACTGGAATAAGTAATAGAGGTTTTGCTTTTCGTTGATCATCATAATTAATTTTAATACTGAATTTCAAGATATAATCGTTTCAACCATTTTGTTTTTATAGTTGTTTACAAAAAAATTTGAGTTTTCTTTTATTATTTTAGGATGAGTTTTATATTCGGCTGTAAAATATGCATTCTATTGAATGCATTTTTTTTAACTTCGTAATTAATGTAGAAAAAAACTTTTCCTTTTATTGCTACCGAAAGTCTATAATACATGGTAAAATGCATTTAACTGCTCTAAATAAATAAATTTTAAATATTAACTATTTTAAATATAGAACTTTCGAAGATCAAAAAATATGGAAAAATAAATTTAAAAAACACAAACGTTTTTACTGCGAAACGCATTTTTTTTTTAAATATCTAATATTAAATTTATCATAAATATATGGACAATTCATTTCATTTTAATAAGAAATACAAAATTGAGTTGAAAATTTAGTACCCAATCTTTATTTTACTATTTAAAATTATTTTTGAATAGCATTGCAAATCTTGCCATCGCCCTTGATTGTTGAACTTATAAAATAGCTAATCATCAAAAAATGTTTTACATTACAAGTTCTGAGAAAAATTATGAAAAGGATTTTAAAGTTTATTGCTTTATTTATTCACTATATTATTCGTAATTTTAACTATTATTTGAAAATGATATTAAAAAACTTAAAAATTAAAGTCTGTAACGATGGATTTTACTATTGAAATTGAATTCCATAAAGTTTAAAATTACATATGGTAAAATAATCAAAAAATGAAATTAAAGATATATTCATTTTTCTATAATTTTAATATAATTATTTTTTATTTCATAATTCATATTAATATTTATTTTAAAAGTATAGCACATGAAATTGCTTTTAAGGGAATCAGATATTTATTTTTAGGGGTAGTTTTGTCGGAAAAGAAAACTCAATTTCAAGTCTTAATTTTTCTCTGCAGCAAGAAAAATGATTAATCTTCTTTAAGATTGAATGAAAAAGAATGTAAGAAAAATTCTTACATCGTTTTTTTGCTAAGAAATATGAGACTGACCTACTTTTCATCATCGCTTTAAAAGATATGACAAATGCCTTAGAATATAATCTTACAGATGAACTTCCACTGAGAAAATAAATTAAATAAATGTCCTCAATTATTAGATGAAAACAATTATATTTTAGAAAAATTTAAGAAGATAGATTGTTTGTCTCTTAATTTAAAAAGAAACCGATGTCGCGTATTTGAAGAAATATAAATTAAAGTTTATTTTAATAAGATAATAGAGTTAAATCATCTAATTACACGATCGTTTTTTTTATTGCACTATCCCGTATTACTTCTTCAGTTTATAATCAAAATTTGCTGTAAAAAATAATTTGTTGTAATAATATACATATAGAAGAAACTTACGATAAATTTAGCGTATTTTACTTTCGTTTGTGAATTAAGGAGAAATGATTTTTTTTTAAAATTTGATGCGTATAAAACACTTTCGTTTTCAATCGTTTAACATATTTCAATGAAATATACCAATTAATTGTTTTTATGGCTTGTTTGCGAACATCTCAGCTGAAACAGATGGAGCTACGGACTGACTCTTACGAGAACTCCTCCCAACATCATGCAGCACGCTGGGTCGAGGTTACTGCGGTTACGAGTATAAGTAACCTCGAATAGCAGTACGAAGAAGCGTTTTGCATTTATTTAAGTTGGAAAAATCACACCATTGCTTCAATTTATAATCATTAAAAATTGTAAAACTCTTGCAATCTCTTAGTACTACTTTTAAAGTTGCTGAAAGGGAAATTTCCCGTGATATCTCGTGATAAATATCAAACTGCTGTAGGTAAAGCTGAACAAATTGGTAGGGCAACCAACTTACTTAGTTTGGTAACCAACCAACCAATGCCACAGCGTGCTGCAATGACAAGCTTTTAAAAAATCGCGTCCGGCTTAAATACAAGCTCTCGTTTAAGATCCCATTCAAATTTATTTCTTTTTCATATCTAGGTTGTGAGCCATAAGTACCAACCAAAGAACTAATAAAGACAGACTGAACATTTTTTTTCTCATATTTTACTGAGAAATTGATACGAAACAACACCGTCAAGGTAAATAATAATTTTCATATTCAAAATTTAATTTAAAGTAAAATATCATAAAAATGTACAATGCGCAACAAAAAAAAATGAACCACCCTGAATAACTTTTGATCTAATATTTCGAAACACAATATTAATGGCTCAAGGGTGCGACTTCAAATATGTAAATTAATAAGTTCAGACGATAATTTAACTTACGAAATCCGACACAAAGACGTATTTTTTCTGAATTAACATAGCTTTTTTTTGGACGGATTTGGATTTTGGAATCCCTAAGTATAGGGGGTAGTCGCAATCTGGGAAATATCTGGGTCAGGAGAGCGCTCCAAAGTTTGGAATCAGATTTAATTTTAATTTTTGCGTATTTCGCTATAACTCGACAAATTTTTAAGAGAATTGAAAATGTTCTGCGCATAATTATAAAATCCGCTTATCCAAAGACAATCCTAAGCAAAAAAAAAAAAATTAGTAAATATTTACTATTTTTTATTATTTTATTTAATAACAATCGCAAAATATTAAATTGTAAACCACATAAATTTTTACATAAGTTTAAATTATGTTATTTTGTATGCAAGATACAAAATTGAATGAGAGAAATCGGTAGATTAGCTCCTGCTACTCTTTTATCGTTACCCAGTGAGCACCTATGGTTACGCCACGGCGGTGGAGTAGCGCTGCCCACATCATATAACCACAAACTCGTGTATAGGGTGGGTCACATTCACACAATCACACAGAAGAAAGGACATAGAAAGAAAAAAACATCCAAGCCCTGAGCGGGATTCGAACCCGCAGCCATCGGCTCCGCACGCAGGCACGCTAACCACTCAGCCATCTGGTCGTCAAATTTAAATATATGGCTTCCTTTATATTCGATTTCTCAGTCACTACTCAACCGACTTCGCTCAAAATTTTTATTTTGCCATGTTAAATTAAATAATTTTAAATGGTATAAAAAATTGTATACCTTACGATTGAAAAATTCTTTCAACTATTACTAAATAAAATAGTAAAAAAATATTAAAACTTTACGCAAATTTACTTTTTATGTGAATTTCTCTTCCGATAAACGAGTTTTATAATTGTGAGCAAAGTTTTTAAATTTGCTTAAAAAGTTTTCATGATAAATTGAAATACGCAAAAAGTAAAATTAACATTAGGGGTCTACATTTAGGATCGCTCTCTTGACCAAACTATGGGTACCATATTTCCCAGATTGCGGCTGCCCTATATTTTGGGGTCAGAAATTTGAATCTTCCAAAAAAAGATATGTTATTCAGAGAAAGTACGTTTTTGTATCTGATTTAGTAAATTAAATTATACTCTGCACTAGCTAATTAGCATATTTGAGGTCACCCCCTCGAATCATTGAGATTGAGTACGAGAACGTGTTGATCCGATCATTAGATCAAAAGTTATTCAGGGTGGTCTGTTTTTTGTTTTGCACTCTGTACATTTTGATTATCAATTCTAAAATTTCAAATATGTTAACCATATTTTACAAAATTCCGATAGAATAAGAAATCTACATGGTTACTCTCTCCACCAATCTCACTGTTTTTCCCATAATTTTAAGCATATTTGTTTAAGCATATATTTGAAATCACCCTTTCGATTCATTATGACTGATTCTTAGAATGCAAAAATCTGATCATTAGATCAATAGTTATTCAGGGTGGTCCGTTTTTTTTTTTTCGTGCATTGTACAAACGGTATTTCTTTTTATCAACTATCTTAACTATGTTTTTCAAAAATATAATTAATATATTAACAAAAAGTCACTTCAAAAGTAATTGGGCTTAAAAATAAGAATAAATTATATCAGAAACAACATATTAAAAAGTACTTCTGAAACACGACGCCATGAGCAAATTAATGCAATTTTCTCATGTTATTTGATTTTAAAAATATTAAAGCTTCTTTTTCGATTCCAATGTACATTTTAGGGACTGAAGTTATAAATACGCAGTTTAAATAACTTATCGTGTTCACAGAAAAAGAGTTTCGAATCTGATAAAGCAGTTCTTTGGAATGAATATAATTTCTGCAAATATACCTCGCGATGCTCACTTTCTTTAAAAGTAATGAATCGGAAATGTGAATAAGATTAATGGATTCGGTGATATAAATAATTCTGTGATTTAAGCATTCAGTTTAAATGTAAGTCTTACGAATTTTCTCTTTTTAATATTTATAGAAAAAGAAGCACTATCATTACTTTTAAGAACATTTGAAGAAATTTTCTTTTTCGTTAGGGGACACTTTTTAAATAAAGAAAAATATTTTGGCAATGTTTCAAATAAGCATTTTTCATTTTCTTATTTTCAAAATTATTGATGTCTCTCTAAGACATTATTTTATTAACAAGTTTCTGTATTTTTTTTAAACTCAAACAGATACTTTCAATCTTTATTTACCTAAACAAGTTCATCTTATTCGTATCTCAGTGTCCCGAAACAGCAACAATCAAAATATTTTTAAACATATCTTTGTAATTTCATAAATTTAAGTATTTCTATTTTAATCTAGGTAAATTAAAACTATAAATATTAAAAACTGAGTTGACCTTAAGATTAAATTATATTTTACTTCTTCCATAGATATTAATTTAATATATAAAATTGTGTATTTTTCACGCCCTTTAAATTTTAATAATTATTAACACTATAACAGCATTTGGAACATTTTGATCACAAGGCTTTGAAAGTCTCTAATTCATAAAACAATTATACCAACTTAACTTTATCGAGACGTTTCCCATTTTTAACGTACTTCACAGCATTGAAGAAACCTTTTAATCGGCTAAATTACAGATGCATAAAATGAAATTTAAACTAGAACGACCATATAGCTTTCTACAGAGATCTGAGTACGTACCTTTGAAATGGAACACCCTTTCCTTTCTATTCCACATCTTTAATCTATGGGCACCAGATTATATCAACTCTGTAATGTGTTTGCTTGCTTGTTTTTTGTTGTTGTTTTTTTCGATAAGAAGATCCCCCACCTGCTCGATATTGCTCCAAGACCTTCAAATATTGCCTAAAAAGTTCTTTTCAGATCAATATTTGTGCAATAATCGGACTAGTAACGAAAATATAAATTGCCCATCTTTTCGAGTAACGGGTAAGTTTAAGGGAAAATTATAACTTATATTTTTAGCAAGAGAAACTGATGAGAATCATTGCATTGTTTTGTCGGGTAGAATAAGTTGTAAATACACATTTTAGCATGCTCAGCCACCCAATCCAAATGTGTCCCTTGATCACAGGATCATCTTGTAGACAGTGGTTAACAACCGAAGTATCTATGCTCACAAGAATAATATTACACATTTCAAAAAGTATCAATTTAAGGAATAGCTGTATAGAAAATCACACTTTTTATGATCATCTGACACTCTTATGCAAATTAACTACAACAGTATTTTCACTTGAAAATTAATGGTGTGCTGTTATGCTTTGGGATCTTTGATTTTTGTGTATGATGCTACACGCAATTCTTAAATAATTATACACTTCCTGCATATTTTTTATAAGCATTATGACTGGTCGAATGCTGTCTATAATTCAGATGATTTACCATAATGGCCAGTTGTGAACTCAATAAAATAATGAGTTCTACCAGTGTGTTAGTATTGTAAGAGATTGATTCAAAAATGGAAACTTCCTTTTGTTGGATTGGCCCCTCATTCAACCTCAACCATATTGAGTATTAAAGGTGTCGAGTTAAAAGAAGTAACCATTCTTGAAACAAACAAAAAAAACTATTACCACACTATTAGAAAGTGATATTTATGCATGAAAAACAACCTATCTATATTTCATAGAGTCCATTCCAGGGGGAAAATTATACCTGTATACAGAAAAAAAATGGTAAAATGAAATATTCGGGAGTCGTTTCTGACAGAGAGGTAACCTATCGTACTGTTACATCTAACATAAAATACGACGCGAGTACTAAAATACTATTTTGAAACTTAATACACAAATTATTAAATAGGGAATAAAAAATAAAAAAAAATTTTCAAAAAAAATCAGAAGAAGAAAAAAACATCACCTATCGTGCTTAACTCGATAAGGCTATCTAACTATAGCTTGAGACAATTTTTTATTAATTTAGCTCTAAGCTCTGTTTTGTTAAAGTATGCTCACTATGTTACAGACTAATTCCTCCTTTCCGAGAGTTTACTTTTCAAAAGTAATCTAGCTAAACCCATGAAATCTTTTATAACTAGAACTTCATCAATATATTCAGAATCGGAATACCGACTATCATTTTCCAGTCGGCGCATTTTTTCTAAGTTTTCCAGTTGTACAGATTTCGGCAAATTTTGCTTTTCCTTACAAAAATTCCCAGCAACGTTTTTAATTTATTCATGTTTTTTAGCTTTTAAAAATGTTTCTTTCCACTAGATTTGTAATTTTTTTTTCGTTTTGAATTGGTACTCGTTAAAAGTGTTCACCCCCTTCAAGTCCTGCAATCCACCTCAAATCAGAGAGGAAGTATTCCTGGGTGGAATAGGGACGTACATGAAGTCTTCATCCACGAAGTCTCTTTCTGCTCTCACTCCCTTTCTCAGTGGCCATCTCAGAACTATGACATTCACAGATGGTTTAAGAAGTTATGACGGATGTACCAGATACTCCTCTGAACAGGCTTCCCCAACTAACATGTTGGAGTGCCTAGGGCTCAGTTATCAAGATCTTTTTGGTAATCCATTACTGGTCCTGCACTTCTTGAGGGTGTTGGCTTCATGGACAACAACAACTGTTTTTTTCCCGATAATCATTGATTATCGAATAATCATATTTTTGATCAAGAGTATTATCTTATTTTGGGTTTCACTAATTTCTTAGAAACTAAATCCAAGATTCCAGTTATCATTGATTATGGATTATCAAATAATCATATCATTGATCAAGATTATCGTCTAATACGGCTTCTTTGGCAACCGCCTTTCCTAAATTACAATTTAATTTAACTTCAGTTAAGAGTAAACTTACCGATTCATTCCATACAGGGGTTTTTATCCAAATGAATTCTCCTTTGTACATTTCTGGTTTCACCCATTTCTTAGATACTAAATCCAAGACGGAGCCAATGTTTGGCAACATTGGTATCTCAGTATCATTCACAATGCCAATACTTTTATATGGTGACATTGCATCACTAGGCAAATGTTCCGAAAAGTCTAAAGAACCAGAATTTCAAAATTTTCCTTTAACTTGAAACATTGAGGCCGCAAGTGATCATAAGATCCGCATTTGTAGCATTCAAGCTGTCTTCTTTCAAATTCTTTTCTAAGATCATTTCCTATAAATACCATATTTTTCTGCCCTACCGACTCTTCTTTAGTTCTAATATCCATTCTAATCTAAGTTCACCAAGAATCATTTTGGTTACAGGTTTGAATCTCAGCGATATCTGATTGATTCGGCATTCACACTTGGCTCGCAATGGCCGCAGTGCTAACGTAAAATATCCTCAAAAGTAGACGGATCATGGGTTAGTATCCCCTTCCTATCAGGCTAAGTGTGGGATGTTTTCATAGTTTTCCTCACAATGTAACGGAAATGTGGGTTAAATTAATCAAAATGTCCTCCACGAAGGCAAATTTCTTCCAATACCTTACCTAATCAAGGAGTTCCCTTGTCTTCTGGATTGGGTTCAAAAAGTTACAAGTCTTCGGAGTTGAACATTAGTAGTCATAAACCCTAAAATTAAGTCGGCTGTTCAACGATGGTCATGAAATAATGCAAAAATTTATTTTGGTTCTTTCTACTGCTATACAACAAAGATTTTTCTTTACAGCTGTTTCTTAAACTTTCATAGTTAACCAGTTTTTCAGCTAATATAGAAAAATCCTTAAACTTCACCCATTTCTCATTAGAAATCATATCTGTAAAATAATTCAATTCTTGAGTAAATTTTGGCCAAGGCTTTTCAGAGGATTTTAAATGCCGGTAAAAATTTTATTGACGTTCTTCGGCATTAGGTTCGGTCGTTTTAGTATCAGTTATTTCGGAAATCACAGTTCTTTGCATCTTTAGCTTATTCTCTTTTCAACATATTTAAAATAAGCCTAATAGATAAGCTACCCAATCGTTCTTTGGAATTTGTGCAATCTCTGCTTGACGCTCATAATTTAAAAATATTACTGTCATTTCATCTTTATCCTCTCTCTTAAATTTAGGAGTTATTTTTAATAGTTCTATTTTATGATTTGGTTCTGCTGACACCACTCTATCTCCACGCAGATGAGCGTGAGTATTCTATTTTAATTCTAGCTTTCGCATTTCTGAAGCATTTTGTCTCTCTCGATCTCCTTCTAAGCGTTCATTTTCTTCTCTTCGTTTTTATCGCCCAAGTTGTTCTTGCCTAACTCTCTCTTCTATAATTCTAGTCAACGATATTTTCACACCCTCAATCTTATAACTTTTACTTCCCTAAATCATCTTCTTTATTTCAAGCACATATACTTGAGGAGGAACTGTGAGACCTCTCTCCTCGGCTAGATCAGAGAGATCCGATTTTTTTCCTTTATTAAGAAAAGTCATAACTCTTATAGCATTAAAACGGATGAAAAACTGTGTTTCAGTGTATTTTCAAATAACTAGACAACTTCCAATATAATTTAAGAAGTTCAAATTTTCTGAAATAAACCAATTAAACTTTTCAAAAATCCTCAACGCTTACTCTAGTAATATTTCAGTAGTGTTATAACTAACAGTTCTGAAAAATTTATTTTAAGACTTATTACATAAATTCTTAAATAGGGAATAAAAAAACTATAATCTTTGATGTAGAAGTAATAAGAATTATGTGAGGTAATAAGAAATATAAATTTGAAAGCCAGGACTTCTGGTAAACAGTTAGCATATGAACGGAAAAACTATTAAATAAATGGCTTAAATACCTTATACTTTGGCTGCTATAATCAAAATTTTTTTTACTACAAATCGTATTACCATACTGTGTCGCAATTAACAGAAAATATGAAGTTAGTTCTAAAAATTTATTTCAAAACTTAATACACGAATTTTTAAAAGAAAAAAAAAACAAAATATCGCCTTAAAAAATCAGAAGAGAAAAAACAAACATCATATATCGTACTTAACTCGAACAAGATATCTAATTACAGTTCGAGACAATCAAAATATGCTCGTTATGTTACACTATCATAAGCAACTATCTATCTATTTTCAACTACCTAACATATAAAAACCCATATTTTGTTGTTAGTTATGTAAAGAAACAAGGAAAGCAAATGCTTCTAGAAAATTCTTCATTAATGCTGTTTTTTTTTCATGATAAAAACAATCTACGTAGAAATTATCATAGTTTATGGCAAATTAATAATTAGTGTTAGAAGATTATCGCTATATATCTAAATTGAAAATACTAGTTTCGGATTCCCTTTTTCTCCGGAAGTCTTAACATCTGCATTTAAATATCAATTTTTCGAAAAAAGGAAATTATTTTAGAAAGAATTTTAATGATTAACACACTTCTTGTTTTCTAATATATAATTAAGCTAGAAAATTAGTTTTAACAAATAGGAATTTGCATATTGATATTTAAAAAAAAGACTTATCCCCACCACCCATGAAAGAACACTTTGTAACAATTTTCACGAAAAAATCCTATATCAAGATTATTGAATTCTTTTCTAGAATTAGCTGGAATTATTTTAAAACTCATTGAATCATTTTCAAAAACCATTATACTGATGGCCTACAGATTTGTTTAGAAAATTATTGATCACTGTATATTATGTTTTTATTTATATTTTTCATGCATATTTAGTTATAATAATATGCACACAAAAAACACCCAGAGATATTTTTTTTGCCAAAGAAAAATTTGCTATTACCTTTGGCACACAATCATCATAAGTCATTTGAGCAAAGAATTTCCTGAAAATCAGCAGTGAAATCAGTGCAATTCATTATAATCATCATACACTTTAAAATGAATTTCATAAAGTTAAAAGGTTTTGAACAAGCTAAATTATTCATTATTGGAACCAGTATCTAAATTACTAGAAATTTGTTTTTTCTACTTTTAAGACATGTTGACTACGCTTCATCATTTTTATGAAGCTTATCAAATGTTTTACGTGCGACAATAATCTTTTTTAATAATTTTTAAATGTATTCCATATTTCAATTATTTTGATGAGAGTTTCAGACTTATGTTAAGTAAGAAACATTTCAAGTAATAAGTCAAAAGCATGTAAAATTTTGTAATACTTAATGTTTCAGATTTTTAAAAAAAATAATGATTCGCCCCTATTCTAATTAAACAGCAATTACACTGTAAAAAATTCTGGATCAAATTACGGTAAAAAGTACTGGCACCCAGAGGGCAGTATCAGTGATATCCTTTTTCAGTGATTTTTCAGGTATGCACAGTTACTTAGTGACTCAGTAATTTTACAATACTGTAACATCATAGTTTAGTATATGCTGTAAAAATAACGGTAAATTTTCTATAAAAGCTTTACGGTAGAATTGATTTTACGGTGAAAAGCATCGCCCTCGGGGGGAGGGGAGAACTTTTTACCGCATTTTGATCTGTCTCTTAAAAAAGATGACTCGTTTAATATTTCTAAGAAAGAAAATCACCTTTAATCATTAGTTCAACCTACACAGATTTGGATTAATTCATCCTAAATATGCTTGACGAATTTAAACCATATGATTGATCATCTTAACAGCGAATAATAATTCATTTTCTGCAGTAAAATTTGGTATTTTCAAATTAGACTTTCTTACGAGAAAAAAAAATGTTTTTATTTGACTTCCATAAACAGCTTGTTATTCATTTATTTTAAGTATTTCCACTAACTGAAGCTGGAAAACATTTACGTTTAATTAAATAATGTCTGGAATACAGTCTGGTGACATGATAAAAATAATGTTTGGATGAATATGCTATGTCTGAAATTTAAAAATTAATTTTTGCACGACAAAAACAATAATATTTTTGAAGGTCTCATATATCTGTAATAAGAGCACTATATTTCAACATTGAAATTTAAACTAGTTCGCTTGTTCTTTTGACAAAGTTTCTAAGTAATTTAATAAATCGTTCACAAATATGGGAACGTTACTTTTAAAAAGTAACAAGTAAGAGAACAAGTATTTTAAGCAAGAATAACAACTAAAAAGTAAAAAGTAACGATTAAAAAATGCAAGTAAAAGTACAAGTTTAAAACGAAAAAAGTAAGGATTTTAAAGTACATTTCGAGGAAATCAAAAATTGAAAGTAATCTGAAAGTTAATTAAAAAATTTTAAAAAAATATTTAAAATGCATTACATTTTAATTTCATGGTATAAAACTTTGAAATGCAGGAAAATGTTACAAAGTATCCATTGAAATAGTGATGGTTAAAAGAAAACCACACAAGATATTAAAATTCAATGTCTGCACATAAAAGGGAATTTTAAATTATGCTCATTTTGAATTTATGAAATATTTAGAAATTTAGTTTTTACTTTCAGAATTTTAAGTAACAAATTAATTTGTTAAACAAATTTGATAACATTATAATTTTTGTTGAAAGAAATAAGTAAAAAAGAATTGTATTTATATGGAGGTAAATCCATTAAAGTAAGGGTTTCACCTTCCCTCCTACCAGCCACCCTCTCCTTTTCGGGAAATTGAAATCCTTACAGGATTTTGAAAAAAGTAGTTAGCTAATAAAGAATGTATAATACTTTAAATTTATAAATTAAAAAAATAAATTTTAAAAATTTCAAAAAAAACTTTTTAAAAAGAAATTTTTTTTAAAAAATTTCAGAAAAAATTTAACGATTTCTTCCGATGTTCTCATTGCTATTACCTGTATTTTTTCCCAAAAAAATAACGAAAAAATAAGTAAAAGTACAAAATTAAAAAGTAATGAAGTACAATTAAAAGTATTACCATGTATGGTCAGTGAATCACTTAAAAGATCTCATTCGTTTAGCAAAAGCTCACAATATAGTTCTTGAAAATATTTGACAATTATTGAAAACTTAATAAACACTTGAAACTTAATGATAAAACTTAATAATTTGACAATTATTAAGTACTTAATAAAAAAAATAAACTGATTCCTCAACCATTGTAACATTTTTCTATGTAATATAAATTATTACGAAAGAAAAAGGATCTTGAACTTTAGTTATCTAAATTTTTTTTCTAAAAGTAACTATTAAAAAACTACATTTTTTTTTAAATTTTCTATATCAATTAGGTATGTTTGGTATATTTAGCAAGGTTAAGTGAAATTAAATGACATTCACTCTTTTGCTTCCAGTAATCCGACGACTGTTTACTACTTCGATATTATAATCTTTATTATTCATATCAAATTCATTCAAAAAGAGAATTTAATAACTAAAGCATAACTTATCATAAAAGCACATACTTTATTTCAAAAGTATATACACTCTTGTAACTTCAAAGGATATTCATAAAAAATAATAAAGTTTGCATAAATACATATGAATTAATCTATCTCAGTATTGATTGCATAAATGCAGTTATTAAGACAATTTTATATTCGCTTCTTTCTGATTAACATGAAACATAATAAACTAAATTCAGTTCATTTCAGAAGGAAATATGTTTAGTTTAAATCATCAAATAATAACTGTCGTTGAGACAGTTATTGTAAAATTATTAAAATTGGAATTGTTAACTTGTCAGTAAATATCAAGCACAATGGGTATTAATAAATTCATTTCCTCGTTGGTACTTTGTAAAATGCAAAATATTTATTTTTGCAAAATATTGTTTTCGTAATTACAAAATATTTATTAATTGACAACATGTAAAGAGCTTCAAGATTCAAAATAGTATACATGGCTTCTATAGATATATCTCCAGGAACCAAAATCCTCACAACTAAGTCAAGACAACAAGTTGACTTTGGAAAAGTCAGCATTTTCGATTATGCCAAACATCGGTTAACCAAGAAGACAGAATAGCATGGAGATTTTGTCATGGTGAAGTTTCCCAATCTGTGATTTTGAGTGTACACTTTTTTAAATGTTTAATGTCAACAACATACTAGGTTCAAGTACCGAAGTTCCTATGTACCTGTCGAATTAGTAAACTTCTACACTAAATCTGAAGTGCAACCTAAAATGAACTGAACTGAATTCAAATCAATGAAATGTTAAATACTGTTGTAAAAGTTTGATCTTCGCTTTTCCTTTTTGTGCTTTTTCACTATTCCTCATGATTGTTGTCTGGAATCCTTAAGATGTTACGCATGGTTTTGTCGTAATAAATTTATTTTGTGGTTTTGTTGTTATTATTGTTTTTTTGTTTGTGGTTATTTTTATAAAGTTAACTTTATACGTGACTCTTCTCCTTTTTTATCGTTATCGATTCATATATTTGAAATGTTGATAAAATACACACAACCTATCTAGCCAAAGATAAGTGGTGACCTGGACATATAACTAGAAAGAGAAGCTCATCTTATAATATTAACATAGTCAGATAAGGTTGATAGCAACTAAATATAGAATAAAAGTAAAGATTGATAGATAAAGTAGTTAGAGACTAAAGGTAAACATTTTAACATTAGATCTTCAATTAAATTAGTCAATCAGTTTAATTAATAAATTACTCAATTTACATGAAAAATAAATTATGAAAGATGGTAGCATAACCATTAATACTTTCCTAAAATTTAGGGGATATTTTAATTGAGTAATGGTCAGAATCGGGGATAAGCTCTCGAGGACGTCCGAAATTGGAGTTAGATTCGAATTCTTCCACTACTAACTCTACAGCACTAATGATCAATACGAAATCGAACACGAAACTGAAAGATATAAACCGTAACAATTAATGAAGCCTTTTTAATACATGTCAATGGCTTTAGGTAATTAAATTATGCATAAAAAATTTTATAGAAGTTCATCGCATATGAAAATAAAGATTAATTGTAGTCAGTATTATTTCCCTTAATATTTCAGTTCGAAGGCAACTCATGAAACTGAATATTTATTATCATCAAACATTTTTCTCCAGTGCTTATCCCTTTCGGTGAACTGTAAAAATTCTATAAACACAGTACAGTAATACCTACATTTCGTACTGAAAATCACACAAATTGCTATTATTCCTGTAATACTAATTACCAAAATCGATTAAGAATTATTAGAATCAATAATGTATGGCGATTTGCTTACTATTCTTTTTAATGAATTAGTATATTTTCTGTATTGATTTTGCTTTTTGTTACATAAATTATTTTTCGTTGTTTCAATTTACCATTTACTTTTAATTATTTAGTTTTGAAAACCAATTGAACAATACAACACATTTGAAACACGTTTGGAAAACACAACTATAAACAAATAAGCATGCGGCTTCAGATAACTTTAGGAATAATAATTCAGTGACGTAGCATAGTTCAACATACCATTCACGTTGATCACTGAGCCTGTAAAAAATAATTAATTAAAGAACGTGCAATAAAATATTAAACAGAATCGTCCACAATTTCATTCATCCCAATGGCTAATGTTTTAACAGTGTGAATAAAAATAATTTTCAAACAATTCTCCCAAACTTTTGAAATTGAGAGCTAAATTTTCCTGTAATCGATTACAAAATTGCTTATAAACAAAGAAAATTGATTTTGATCGAAATTGGCTTAGCGCAAACTGTTTTGGAGTTATAAGAAATTTGACCGAGCGCTCCAACACCGCGAACATAAAAAAATACTGAGTGAACAAAAATGAAAAGTTGACCAAAAAGGAAATACATATTTTGCTTAAGTATAGTACTTAAAATTTAATCTTATACTCTTAATACCCTTATTCTTAAACGTAAGATTTAAGCTTGGAAAAATGCCACTTCATGTCAACCACATATACTAAAAGAATCAATGAAAAAGTCTGGACTAAATGAGTTTTGGTTGGACGCTTTACTCTGATTACTTAAAATAATGCCGCATTGTATCAACTGGATAATGGAAAATCACCTTAAAGATAATATTATTCAGCTGATTCAGAAAATAATAACACAAAGAAGAGTCTCATGTGTCTGATCTATTTCTCCATTTTCGTTTCTAAAGTATTTTTATTCTTATAATACAATAAATGTTATCACTATCATTATTATTTTTATAGTTAGTAAGTCTTAAAATCATATGTGGTGTTGCATATTTCACTTCAAAGAGATGTTTTAAGCAATCCAATATTTTTCTTTAAAGGGACTGATAGATAGGATTATTCTGCATAATGAATATATATATATATATAAATATATATTAATTCACACTATATATATGTGTATATATATATATATTAACGAATAAATCATGATGTAATAGAAACCTTTCCGAAATCATAATCTTCAAAAAGTCCTGATTCTAAACTATACTTGCTTTGTCTGGTTAAGAACAATGAAAGATAAAAACGATGGTTAAACTTTCTAGAATGTTTTGCTCAATTAGCTATGCATATGATGAAGTGCTCTTAAGGTTCAAAAGGGCAATTTTAAGAGTATAATGCTTCTATAAACTTAAGCTTTTTGGAATTTTTCTTGTTTTCTTGATGTTGTGTTACGTAATTACAAATGTTAATGTGGTGTCTCAAAGCATTTCACTTGGGCTAAATTAGTCGCGTCTTTAGAAGAATGATAAAGTACTGTCTACGTTTAAACTCAAGAATTGTTGTAATTAAAATTACCTTGACGTTTTATATGTTTTATTTTTAGATAGTGTAAGTAAATGATACTTCTGAGGAGACTAATTCATGAAATTTAATTATTTTTCCGAAATCATTAAATTTTAATTTATTTAAATTTATCGTAGTACACTTTTTTTTATTCACTGCTACTTTTTTAGAATGTGAAAAAGATTGCAAAATATATAAATCATACTAAATATTTTTTCAAAAAATATTTTGACACTAATTTTTTCTCATAAAATCTAAAGAGTAAACTATAATTAAAAAAGAATTTTGATTAAAGTCAATTTATTAAGCATATATTTTTCAGTTTCCTCAAGAATAAAAAAAATAATTTAAAGTAGAAGGATTGTAGTATATTTATGATTTTTTATTTCAATTATTTATGTTGCACTTTAAAAACAACAGTCAACAGTCATCAAATCGCGTGTAATGAGATATTGATCCCAGCTTTACTAAAGTTATTATTTCATCAGTTTTCACATAACATTTGAAAATATATACTAGCACCCACAGATTATTTTTTAGTTTTGAACATCTTGCGAGTCGACTTCATTTTCGAGTTGATAATTTAGCTGATTATTAACTACTTTTAGACATAATTTTTCGGTAAGAAAAACTGCTAGATATTTTATGAGGGTGGACCAATATAGTTAAAAAGATTTTTGTACTTAAATATGGTTTCAATAAGTAGGACTCTTAAAATCAATGAATTTTTTGATTTTTCTTCTTAACTAAATACTAGAGCTGCTGTGACTCAGGAAACAGCTATCGCCTCCCAATGAGGTTCCTCGGGTTCGAATCCCGAAACTGACTGGTCATGCGAAATCTACTTAAGACTCGATCCGACCACAATGCTGACGCAGATGGTTTATAGAATTTGAGAAATGCGTTCTCGTTTCATTTGCTAAAATAAAAGAGACACTTTGTTAAAAAACAGAGTTTTTTGCAGTGCTTATCTGCTTAAAAAACTGGCATCCGCTTTTAAATATCAGTATTTTTCTGTGAAATAAACGGATTTTTAACTAGTAAACCAGCTGTTAGCATTTTTCTGTAAATTTTACAATTTTTTAACAATGCTATTTTAAAATGCGTCTATTTGCTTTCTAACTTTTCGTTGTTTTCTTTCACAAAACTAAACAAAAAATTTAATGCAATTTTAAAGCTCTGGCATTGCTTAGAACAAAAGAATTATAATGTTTACCGAACATAGTTTGACAAAAACCAATCTCTTTTTTTTATATCACGTGATAATGATCTTTATATTTCTTTAGATGAATTGATGGGAACAGATAATCGAACTATATATTTTGCTACCAGACTGCTTTTTTTTTTAGAAGTTGGTATTGGAAGTCGTTTCTTTATTCAAAAATATCCTTTCTTCAAACATCGATTTGTATTCATATTTTCCTTTTCATCGGATTTCCGTCATAGTTTTCTTCAAAAGAAAAACAGTATTCTTTTTAAAATAACAATGAAGAAAAGTTCACGAATATGCAATTGTCTCTTAAAGTATTGCAAAATAAGATAACATCTTTGATTTGAAAAGAAAAAAAAAATTCTTTATTTCTCCGAGAAGGAAGTGTCATCTAAAAAGATAAGATCGATGTTAAACAAAAATACTTGAAAGCAGAAATATGAAACCCAATAATTTGTATTTCTGCAAAAAAAAACTGAACACAAAAGTAATGAATTACTTGCATTGTGCAGATTAAGCGATCTGAATTGTCAAATTGTCCCATTTTGAGAATTCATATTAATTGATATCCTACCAAGTAAAAAGATAAATCATATCAACTAAAAAGATAAACAAATAATAATGGTTATGAAATTAACAATACTCGTAATAATGCTCAAACAATTAACCATATAGCAGTCTAAGGTTGATTTTAATGTCACCAACAGCCTTTATCATAAAGCCCAACAAGGTTAATAAATTAATACCAAATAAAACATGCACGCTTGAAACAATGTTAAATTTAACTATGCTAGTTAACGTGATATGAGGTTCAGATTAGTTTGTAGAAACAACACTTGTATATCCAGTTATATGGTACACCAACACACTGGACGGCATTACGTACGAGATTACTTTGATATCTCTCTCATCGGAGGATTGAACTTGTTGCTGACCACAAACCTTTTACCCAATGGCCATCTAAAATTCCTGACCTAACCCCTAACACCTGTGATTTCTTTTTGTGAAGTTAGCACTAGACTTTGTAAAGCATTATGTATTTGTCGCTCCTCTTCCTGTTTATTAAGCGGAGCTAAAAAGTGTATCATAGCCACTATCTATGAATTTGATTTAGATACCTTAACATACGTTTTGCGGAAATTAATTGTTAGTTAGATGACTAGTTAGTTAGATGATTAGTGTGTTTTTTTAGTCTTACGACTAAAAAAACACACATGAGACATCTGCGGCTGTCCAAACAAAACTTATAATAATAATCACCTTGTATATGCAAAAATACAAAATATATGCAACTAGCAGATGCTTAACAAATTGTATTTAAACAAAATATTATACCACGTAAAGTGCAGTGGCAGAGGACACTTATACAGTGGTAGAGGATTGTGTTAATCCTATGTAATATAGACTCAATCCCGCACCCATGTTATCAGCTTATCTTTGAAATAAAAGCTGTCAGTGCGCAATGTTGACCTCATCACGATATTTGTTTTGAAGTTATATTGTCTTAACATCTTTTACCCTTCTTAACTGTTTAGGGCGTACTTTACTTTTACTACATCCAATGGAATAATGACTGAAAATCTGAATTAAGCATGAAATACCCATAGAAATTTATTTTCTATACTATATTTCAATACTTAAGCCACACTTGAAAACTATATTTCCCTAAAATGTATCATTAAATTGACTATTTTATCACTTACTATCTTCAATCACTGTAATATTTTTTTAAAAAAACTGAAATAATAATAAAATACGCTTAAAAGAAATCGCATGCAAAAAATCACTATCATCAAAGTACCTGTTATATTACACACACTAATATAGTAAAATAAAGTCAGAATAAAATAAAAATAATAATACATTAATAAGACAAATGAAATAACACATAATAAAATAAATATTTTTTGTTCGAATGAAAGAAATCGCTTTCGAAACAAAACTTTTAAAGAATAATTCAGATTAAAAAATGTGTCTTTCTTCAAAACATAATTCTAGATTTTAGAAAAAATACAATAATTTAATATACTTAAAAGAGCTTAAGAAAGTGAACAAAAGCTTTCTCCTTTTTAGAAAAGCTAAATGCACAATAAGAAATCAAGTTGATTTTAATTCAAGACGCATTTATATTCTCAAGGGAGTAGTCGAATTAAAATTCGCTTGAGATATCTCTAAAGTTTAACAAATTAAATGTGACACTTTGGGAATACGTTTACAGTGCGAGGCAAGAAGAAAGTATTGTAATAAAATATTTCATTTAAATTCAGAATGAATACATAACTATTCGATGAAATACATCTGCTTCATACTTTATTGCTTCATACTTTATTGCTTCAAATACTTGCAAAGCAGGTCGAGAATTTTAAAGATATTTTTTAGGAAATTTATCTTTACTATATACATTTAAAAAAAAAACTAAATGTCGGAGTGAGAAAAGTGGGGAATAACAGGTTTTATTAGAAAATAGAAAAAGAAACATCAATGAGAAATTTAAAAAAAAAAATGTTCCTTAATAACATTAGGTCGAATAAACGGATCAGTATGTGCTCAAACATGCTAATCATTTTGTGAAGACGATAGCTAGTAAAGAAATCAAATTAACACTATTGTTTTTCTGAATTAACATGGTATGATTGAAAAGGGAGGAGAAAGGGCGGACTTCATGACTTTCTTCAAATTTAACATAGTAAAAATAAAAACAGCCAAAGCGCTTCGCTAAATGATGCTATGTAAATTTATTTCAAATTTTGAAAAAAATTTATTGGTGCACTTAACAAGCTGAGGTTTCTTAAGGTCAGCAATGTTGGGAAGATGGCTAATTTACGGGAAAAGTGAACGTGGTGTATTGGAAAGAAGGTTATCTTGTGTCCTCCAAGCAGGAGACAAGGACCAAATAAATTATAAAAAGGGTTTAAACTTTCAATTTATTTATCCTGCTGTTTTTGTATAAAAATTATAAAGACAGATAAAGCTTTCAAATCACTTTTCCCTGAGGTCTTCATATAAAAATTATAAAAACAGGTTAAGCTTTCAATTCACTTTTCCCTGCGGTCCTTATATAAAAGTAGCTCATTTCTTATATTTCCATATCAAGACAAATATTAAGTAGCACTTCGCTTTTATCCCCATTTCATCTGTCAAGACTTGTTGCTGGAGATCAAAGTATACTTACGTCATCTGTCTATCGATGTTAAATGATCGATTCCTTTGTTAGTCCTTCTTTTATTCAAACGAGTATAGGATAGCATCAAAATATATTTATATATCCATGACTAGCTTATTTTTCTATATATATATTAGACGTTAGGTTGATATTAGTGATTTTCATTTAATTAAAAGTTATTATTGAATTGCATATTGCATACAGATAATTCAATGTTTTTCTTTCTTATTTTTATTAAAAAATATCTGTCCAAATCTTATATTCCACATCCTTCTAAAAATCACACTGTTAAAACTTTCATTACATAATAACGGTAAAATACCTGGCAACAATCTGTCCATTCAATTAATCGTAAAGCTTACGGTAAAGAGTATTTAAATTTATTTTAAGGTTTTGAAACCGCCTGTAACTAATATGGTTAAAAAGACAGGAATACAGAAATGTACGGTTTTATAACCATTCACAACTAACATGATTTCAACACAAGCAAGGTACACTTTTTGTATTCAGCTGATTTATGGTGCTGCCATCTATGCATGAATGAGAGTATCATATCCCAAAAGCACAGAGTCACAAATTGGGTCTTGCACGACGTTGGGAAATCTTTATGTGTTGAATGAAATGGAGAAAATACTATGATGTCTACTTTGGGAGACAAACCCCCGTTGTTTCGGTCTTGAGTTTTAATTCCATCGTTAAACAGTAAACCCAATTTTGGGCTTAGAACTACTAATGTTCAATTCCGTAGCCTTGTAATTTTGAACCCAATCCAGGAGAACAGGGAACTCTTAGATCTAGTATTAAAGATTTGCCTTCTTGAAGAACTCTTTGATGAAACTAACCAGCTTTTGCTTTACGTGGAGAGGAAAACCACGAAAACCTACCACGATTAGTCGGATGCCAAGGGGATTCTAGCTCATGATCCTTCTACCACTGATGATATTTTACGTCAGCACTGTGGTCGGAACGAGCTATTCAACCAGCTATTGCTGAGATTCGAACTCGGTTCACCTTATTGGAAGGTGAACCCTCTATTCCTTGAGCCATCACAACACTCGAGGTCATATTTGTGGTTTTCTGACGAAAGTACGCGAGGAAAAAATGTCGCGCATGGAAAATATTAAGTGAACAAAATCCATCCTGAATAAAATATTGTGCAGACAAAATATGACGTGAACAAACTACCGCCTGGGGAAAATTTCCAAGCTAACTTTTATAATTACTTAAAAGTCAACTACACCTACACACTGAGAAAATATTTTTGAGTAAATAACTGATAATTACGTTAGCGAAATTAAACAAAAACGTAATATAATATAAAAAAAGCCTGGTAACTTAAAGAAACGTTAAGTAATAAGCGTTTCTTTTTAATATTAATCTTGAACTATGTTGAATTTGATTTCCTTCAGCATATTTTTGTTGTAAATGAAGTTTTTTAACTATCTCGTACCGTATATTTTAGTTTTACCATAATAATGACTTTTTTTGCTAGAAATGTCTTTAAAACACAGAACGGTAA
Organism: Parasteatoda tepidariorum; assembly: GCF_043381705.1. Lineage (NCBI taxonomy): Eukaryota > Metazoa > Arthropoda > Arachnida > Araneae > Theridiidae > Parasteatoda > Parasteatoda tepidariorum. The sequence goes on from NC_092207.1 coordinate 67,602,463, forward strand.
ATTCAGCATTTTTTACAACTTGAACTAAAATATTGTACCGTAACTACTTTCTTTCAGAGCTACTGTGAACAAGTGCTCAAAACATCATATTTCATTGCATTTTTTTCATGTCATTCGTTCGATATTTTCACTATAATTTTGAATACTTACTTGAGATTTTAGTTTTGATATTTTGTCAGTTGATAATTTATTCTCAAGCTCATACTTTTAATTTTCTAAATGGGGGAGAAGTTTAAATTTTAGAAATATGACACCAATTTTATCCATAGAATAGTCAAAATTGTCCAAATGAAAAAAATTTACGCATAATTATGAAACTCTTTTACCCAAAGTGACATTCAAGCGTTAAAAAAAAAAATATTTTAACTAATTTTTATCATTTAGTTTTTTAGTTTAACAGCATTTGAAAACAGATTTAAATTCTTGGCTTTTTTAAATTTTATATTGTGTAAGACTGCGTAACTAGAAATATAATAAAACTCTAAATTTCATCGAAATTTATTTAATGGTTTTCGAGAAATAAGGATTTAAGAACGTCGAACATTTTCATTTTTTATTCTACTGAATTCATTTTGGTAATTAAGCTAAATTTTAACATTTTTGCGTGAATAGCAGTATTCAAGGCTTTTTCCAAATAAAAACAAACAAACAAATTTCAAAGGTCTTATTTATTTATATTTTTGGAATAACTAAGACGTTCTAACGAATATGCATTGGCAAATATTTTAATAATTACGAGAATTACTAAATGCCAAAAATTTTCAACAAATTTTCATTCTGTTTACTCCAACTTGGGTAAGTAGTTGTAGCTGCCTACGAAAATTATTCAACACAAGTTTTAATTTTAGATTTTAAATTGAACTTTTTTTTAAATGTTTCAATCCATTCGTAATTTTTTTTAATAATGAAAATAACTTATCTTGTTGAGATCTAGGCATTTACTCTTTAGAAAATAAAGCACTTTTTTTTAATTTTAAGGAATCTATGAATGCAAATTACAGATGTTTTTTACCCGGTTTTATTTAACTTGATTAAGGCTATTATTAAATCAATTGTTAGGGTTATTATCAATTAAAATAAATACTTAACTTATTTTCACCCATATTTAATAAGCTCATCCTGATGCCATGGAATCTAGTTTTATTCATTTGGATGTTGATTCCTTTGTTAATTCTGCCCTAACTCTCCATAACGCTTGGAAATGCATTTTACCTTGATTAGTTCTCGGCTACTGGGGTTTTTCCTGTTATGTTTTATATCTGCTTTCACTCTCGGCTTCAGTGTTATTTCCAGTTTTGTTTCTCACCTTTATTTTTCCATTCTTCGTTAGTAACTTTGCGTTTTTAATTTCAAATCATTACTGTTTTCTTTACACTCACGTCTCGTAGGTCTTGAAAATGAGTGCCTATTTTTGATGCGTTCGACTGTTATTTCATTATTGTATATTTTTGTAGCGAATCAATTTTTCAATCAGGTAATAAGGCTATATTAATTATGCAGCGTAAGTTTTAATTTTACATTTTATGTTATATTTTTGATAAAAAGAGGTTTTAGTTCATTTATTCATTCGAATTGGTCTTCAAATCGGGTTTCAAGACGTCACAAAATACTTTTCCTTCTTCAGTATTCATTTACAGTAAAATCACCGTCAAGACAGTAATTATAAGTTATTAATAAAAAGAGCATTAAAATACTTTAAATTATTATTATGTAAATACATTATGAAAGTCTGCTGGGGAAAATAAAAAAAAGAATTCTAAAACAAATTATCAAACAGCAGCGGTCGCCATGGCAACGCATGCGATGATGATGCATGCGCCTGTTTACTATTAGTACTCTGGAACACAGTTGAAAAGTGTGATGGCGTCCAAATAAAGAGCGCACGCCACCAAACCCAAATCAACACTCATTTTATTATGGGTAAATTTAATTGTGGCCTTGCATGATGGCTATGCATCAATTATTTAAAAATCCCATTATTTAATAAGGGATCGGTGAAACCACTAAAAATTAAATCGTTACGTTAATTAGTTACTTATAAAACAGCAACAAGAATTGTAATTAAGTTGTTTAATTATTCATAAAAAAAATAGAATTTTTTTTAAAAAAATCTCGTTTACAAGATACCTTAATAAAAAATGACGAAGTAAAAATACAACATTTCGGAAATATAACTTTTTTTTTTGTTTAAAAGTTTCCTTTTACGACAAAGAAAATATTTTTTAGCAATTCTTTTCTTTTCGAAAATATAGTTTGACGACTTAAGACTTTTTGCAAGACAGCGGTTTTAATTTTCGCCTGGACACTTTTTAGAAAGGAAGTAGACTGCATTTTATTTAATCTTTTGTTTCCGCAATTATGAAGGGTTAAGCAAGAAAACTACCGTTAAAAATAACTTGTTTTTATGTTATTTTTTTCTAACTTTTGTCACGGGTAAGAAAATTTTCTTGCTACAAAATTTAAAAATTTATTTTAAGTAATCTGTAATAATAAGAGAATCAAAATTTCTTATTGTGCCCATATCTTACAAAAACACCTTATTGTTATATTAATCTCTTATAACCCAATTTAACAAAGTTTGGTTTTTAAAAGGATAATTTTAAAAATATTTACTTTAGGCGGCATTAAAAACTTTCCTAAAACTCTTTTATAACTCAAATTTAAAAACAAATTTTTCATAAAAAAGGAAGCTAACTGAAGAAAATTATCATTAATACAAGAAGGTATCAAAAACATCAGAAATATTGGAAACTTCTATTATATTGAACAATGTACTGAATAAATATATATATTGAATGAATTGTTTATAATTAGAATACATTGATTGCGGTTAATATTTCTCGAACTGTAATAAATTAATGAATAAACACTAGCAACTTATTAATAAGACCTAATGGATATTATTTGAAACAATTAACAAAAAAAGTAGCTATATTCAAACCATTGTATCAATTATACCCCTTGTTGCTCTAAATTTCAATGCATCAGTTTGTATTTGCCTCGCAAAATGTTTGTGATTTATATGTCTTTAAATTTTAGAGTAGAATACTTTTTTATCAAAACACATTTTTATTATTGAGTAAATACATTTTTTTCGTAAAAGAAGAAAAAAAAATTAAAGATTATAGCAGTGATAAAACGATAATATTTTGATTTAGCATTCAAAAAAAATTTTGTTGCTACTCAAAAAAAATAGAAACTTTAAAAAGCTTTTAATATTATTAAAAAAACGATTTTAAAGATGTGAAAAGATATGTGGCTTTAGTAAAATTGTTTTTATAAAATGGTTTTGTGATGAACGGAGTGCTGCTGTTGTCATTAATGGTCCATCCAAGTGTTCCTGATAGTGTATTTAGTATAAACGTCGTACAACTACGGAAGAAATGTCCAAAATTTAATCATTAACAGGGGTTTCGCATTTTTTTCCCTCAGTGCAAATTAAAAAGCATTCTGTGGTAACTCATAAAACATTTTCTAGTTCATTTAACTCCTATTTTTAATCATTGTTATCCTCTCTGATATAATGAGCAACAAAAATGATTTAACGAGCACATGGTCTTTGTCCCTGGCGTCTTGGCATCAAAGATTTTGGCATATATGCGAACTTCTTGTAGAACTGTCACAATTTTATTGTAATTAAGTAATATAAAATAAAAAGCTTTGAATTTGTTTGGATATTTTATATCAAAAGAAAATACAAAAATCAATTCAATTCATTAGGAACCCTGATTGGAAAGCCCATAATTCTTTTCTCCATGGCGCCACTATGGTTTTGCTTCATGGTTCATTTTTGAGAACTGATTATCAAAAAGTTGCCAACATTTTTAATAAAGTTAAGTACGTTTTTAACAGAAAGTAGTGAATTTTTTTAATTAATTGAATATGTCATATTTGTTCACAAATCATTGACTAAAATTTTGCTTTTCTATTCCTTCCCTTCTTCAAACCTCAGTCATAGTTTCAATGTAGCCCAGTAATAACTGTGCAATTCAGTAATAATAATATTTTTATTGAAATTTCCCCCCGTTTGCTTCACGCAGTGTAACTATATTCCTGAGTTTTGTCATTAAAAAGTACACTCAGTCAATCTAACCGTCGGTAATCTTCAAGCTTAAGATTTGACTCGGAGGTGTGATAACTATTTTGTTTTTTTTATTTATTTCATCTAAATTTGCCTCTAATTTATTTTATCGCTCTTCTAGACTGAGCAAAATATGATATTCGAGCAAAGTAAAAACAAATAAGCTATCGAAATTTAACTAATTATTATTGAGAAAAGCAGGAAAAAATGCAACAAAAACTATTTGATTACAAAACTATTTGATTGCAAAAACTATTTGATTTTCCATTCGTCTAATAAATCTATTGTCCAAATTGAATTTTTCAATTTTATTGCTCAGTTGTCTAAAAAGAATTTATTTTTGATATCGTGTGGTGGAGCTTTAAAGTGAAAATTAATATCAATTTTTTATATAAATATACATTATCAAATTATAAATTTAAAAAACGGACATGGAGATGTGACTGCAGGGCTAAGCCCCAGAGGATTCTTAAGTCAACCAATAAATCAAAAATGCCATTTGCATTTGTACGTCACCATAGTTTTCGCCAAGAAAAGTTACGGAATCCATGTATTGGCTATTAATTGATAAAATTTAGTACCAAGGCTCTTTTTCTTAACCATACGCATTCAAATTTGTTGGCAGAAAAAAAAGCGTGAGAAATAATAATGAATTTTAATGAAATCAAAACATCAGCAACCATATAATGGTTTCTGAATTCCATGCTAATTAGTTACCCAAGTAGCACCTAATATTAGATAACATCAGAAAATCGGCAAAATCTAACGTTATCTTGCACAACTTCCAAAATTAGAAAGATACAAGAGGTCGCTGTTTGCTCAGCATTATATAATATTAGATTCCATGCAAACTAATATTATCTAGCTTTCGCCATAATATTCTTTTGCGTTAGTTTTGATGCTATATAATATTAGATTTTGTATTTTCTGATATTATTCTGCTTTTTATTTTTTTGGAGTAAGCAAGAGGAAAATATGGATGGTAGTAGAATAATTCGACGATACAATTTTACTTAATTTTCTGTATTGTTGTGAAGCAGTAAAACATAGAACAGTAGTTTTATGTCATTCCATGCATTATTTACTTAGCAATACAGAAATACTAAATAAAATTATATTAGCGAATTCTGCTACCTTCCATTTTTCTCCTCCTTACTCCAAAGTATAT
>NC_092207.1:67607722-67654106 GCF_043381705.1 Parasteatoda tepidariorum
CATGTTCCTTTACTGGGCATAGATTTCCCAGTGAATGAACAGTATGTGTTAATATGTTGACACTTTAATTTTCAATTCATGATTACAAAAAAAAAGTTAACATTTTCCAAGTATTTATATGTTATAATTTTAAGAATAGGCTTGTTTTTAAGTATTTGTATGGCTTATAAATTCATAAAGAGCATTAAAAAATAACCAAAATTAAGTTTTCTTTTACTGGGTGTTCATTCACTGGTAAGAGCTGATCCTTCACTTGGTCTTCTTGCTACGTGTTATTTGAACCTCCAAAACTTTAAAACAATATTATGTAAGTTCTTTACAATTTTTTCACATAATTTGCGATTAGTAACAAATATGTTGACACTGTCATTTAACTAAAATTAAGAATTTTGAAATTAATATGATTTTTTAAAAGGCAAGCGAAGCTTAAGTGCTCCTTCACTGCTTAGTTTACCTTACAAAACTATTTGATTACAAAAACTATTTGATTTTCCATTCGTCTAATAATTCTATTGTCCAAATTGAATTTTTCAATTTTATTGTTCAATTGTCTAAAAAGAATTTATTTTTGATATTGTGTGGTGGAGCTTTAAAGTGAAGATTAATATCAATTTTTAATATAAATATACATCATCAAATTATAAATTTGGAAAACGGCCATGGAGATGTGAGTGCATGGCTAAGCCCCATAGGAGTCAACCAAGAAATCAAAAATGCGAGTTGCATTTGTACGTCACCATAGTTTTCGTCAAGAAAAGTTAAGGAATCCATGTATTGGCTATTAATTGATTAAATTTAATGCTAAGGCTCTTTTTTCTTAACCTTACGCATTCAAATTTGTAGGTGGAAAAGAAAGCGTGAGAAATAATAACGAATTTTACTGAATCCGATAACGAACCATATAACTGAACCATATAACGGTTTCCGAATTCCATTCTGGTGAATAAACCGAGAATCTCTAAAAATAGATTTTATTCTGCACTCAATTGAAGAAGAATTAAATAAGAAAATAATTTCGTTTTTGAAATGTTAAGAAATATGCCATGTATATTTCAGCATGACGCTTGCGGTAATTCGAGCCTAAATTAGTTTAAAATTTGCAAGGCATTAAGAAAACTCATACTTTCGGTTTCTGCTCCCTTTAGCTTTTGCTCTGAATCTTCTCCTTATTGAGAAAATTTCCACCTCTCGGTAGTTGATATCTTTTGCTAAACTTACTAGACCAAGCGCTATGTTGCTAGAACAAACCCTTTTCTCCTAATCCTTATAGTTAATTGTTGCTATTTCGTTTTCCTCATAAGTTTGCTATATCCTGTCTCGCTTCGGTTTAAGTCATTTTGAGACTTGCTAATAAAATTATTTTTAAGCCCCTGAAAGTCTTAGCTGTATTGTTTAACGTTGAGGAAGTTACCACATGACTTGACAATGCAGCCTTGGCTATATCAAGAAAACCAGATGCTCTGTAAATTTTATAAATTTACATTAAGAAAACAAGACAGATATACTAATCATCTACGATTCTTCGGATCGTTTGCAGCCGTACATTGTTGGTAATTTGGGTGTTAATTTGACATCGATAATGCCTAAAATCTTTCCACTCTTTAAACATCAACTTATCTTGATGCTCTCAAATTTTGTTTCATTCTCTGAATGCTGATTCTCCAGTTAACGACATGAGTTCCTCTTTACCTCCTCCCAGCACTTGAAAAGCATTTTTTTTTTACTCTCTGCTACACCATTCCCGTCTTTTTAGTCTTGAGAATGGGTGCCTGTTTTCGAGTGCACTAAACATGTCCACTTTTTTATCATAATAAATTTTGAAGCTTGTTGAGTTTTTATAGAACCAAGTACTGCAGCACTTTTTTATTTAATTTTTAAATTTAATAATGCATATTGAATTAATAGGGAGCAACATAATAATGTTTTAACTTTTTAAGATGGATAATTGATTCTTTATTGCTTTTAAATTCTTATTATTATAGACCAGAATGTTAGTGAAACATTTTCTTAAGCTGTGCGTCCTTATACTGATTATTAAAACTCTTTAATATTCCTGAAACTTCACTGCATCCATAATACATTCAAAAATCGTATTTAAATTTCGATATTTGAAAATCCGTTTTGTTAAAATAATCGTTCAAAGAATGCTTCCTACGCTTTATTTTCAAACTTTTGAATTTTATTCAGAATAAAAAACCGTTTTGTTCTAATTAAAAAATGGGGCTCAATATTTACAGAAATTTTAATCCCGGAAAAGGGAATAATTGCTTAACAAAAAAAATGAAAATGAAGGAAAAGAAATTATATGAAAGGATTTCAACAGAAGTTGAAAACATTATTAAAGGAGATGAAAGAAAAGGCTTTTAGTGTCACTCATACTATCCTGTTGTTAACGCAAAACAAAGAAAGAAATTAAATTCACAAAGATCTTAGATCTCAGTTTTTGTAAAAGTGAATATTTTTGTAAACATTGAAATAGCTCTTTTCTCCCTGATTCTAGATAGTTAAAAAAACTTAAAGGAATTATTAAAAATTTAAACAAGCGTAAATTGTAATTTATATTTATCTAATTAAATCGAATGTATAAAATGTAATAATTGCTCATTATTCTAATGAACGAATGCAAAACTTTTAATCTGAACCATCTCATAGTTTTATCCATTCAATAAGAAAACTCTCTCCAGAAGTTAAAATTATCATGATTGATTTTTCTGCAATTTTTCACACATTTATGTTAAATAAGAATTATTTATCATGATCTTTTTTTAAAAAAGAATATCTCTATCGAGATCTTCATTTTATAAGCTCGTGCACTTCATATCAAAAGTAGCAAAAAAATGAATGAATAAAACAAGAAAAATAAGAGCAAGATATTAGATGCTGCTAGATGTAAATCTTAGAAATAGTTTAAAATATTTTAAAACTATTAAAGACTCAAGAGGAGTAAAAACCATTTTCAAAATAAACTGTTATATAACATAAGGTTATCGTTACATATAGAATACAGAAAAAGTTTTACTTGTTATAATATATAGTTAAATATCTTTAACAAGTAAAATTAGTTCTAATTTATTACTTCTCATTATATCACACGTTCTATATTCCTAATTCGAAATATTTTCTTCACATACAGTTGTCTTTTTTTTACTACTTAATATACAATGAAAACATATCCCTTTTGACGTTTTTCTTAGATTTTGGACAGTAAATTTATGAGTATAGTATTTCGTAAGAAAATTGCATTTTTTTTTTAATGTTTCACGCTATTTTATTTCTTATAGCACAAATCTATATAAATAAGCACTATGTTTCTATACATGTGTGGTTGTATGAATTTAATACAAATCTCAATTCTAAATTTGGTGTACATACATTCGAAAACATTCCTTCCGACATCAATTCTTGTCAACAGACCTTCAGTTCTTCTACTTCCTAAGAAAGAGTTTTCCATAAGACATGATAAATATGTTATGACAGGAATGATTTCTTGCTTGCAGCTCTAACCAACCAAACGTAGGTTTTGTAGCACACTTTTTTTTCTTTTTTTTTCGTGAATTATTTATCTCTGGTATCCGCTATTAAATTATCAGAAGTAAAATCAACAGTATTAGTTTCGCATTGCATGACATTACCGAGTTCATATTTTGAAAGATATATAAAACCAAAGTTAACCTTATTAAGCGATGAGGAAATTGTGATAAATTCCTCACATCCCATTTTAAATTATGCTATATGTATAGGTTCTTTTTTCTTTTTTTTTTTTTTTTTTTTTTTTTTTTTTTTTTTTTTTTTTTGATGAGTTGAACTTCTAACTCGTATTATTATAAATCTAATAATATGAAGTCGCAATGGACTATACAACAAATAATAAAAATAAAGGTTGTGTATTGGATGCAATGAATGTCAATTATTGGTATATTAGGGTATCTATCCGTTAGGGTACCTATCCGGGATGGTAGGAGCCTATTACCACATTACTTATACAATGCGTTTTAATTGGTATAAGAGGTTCTCATTACCACGACACTCATAGCATACTTTATAACAGTAGTTGAATAGCTGACCGAATTTTGGGTATACGACTACCAATATTTAACTACCTAGCCTTGTTATTTTGAACCAAATCCAGAAGACAAGGAAACTCTTGGATCAAGTATTGGGAAGAATCTTCGTTCGTGGTGGACTTTTTTCTGGATGGCACTTACCCGCACTTGAGTTACACGGAGAGGAAATCAACGAAAACCTCCCTCGGTTAGCTGACTGAAATAGGACTCTAAATCGTCTATCCCCGCCTATCACTGGGGATATTTTGCGTTAGTACTGTGATCGATGGAGAGTGACAGATTAGATTGACTCGGCTATAATATGTACACACCTTCCAGAACTAAATGACTTCATTAGTTGGGCCTAGTTGGTTTCAATAAAATTCTGGTAGTTAAACAATATTAGGGGAAAATAGTTAACACGGCCACTTCTGGGATTCGAACTCATTGCACCTCATTGGAAGGTGAGTGCTCTATGTCCTGAGCCACCTCGGCTCCGCAACACTTATAACGGCAGTTAAAGTTATACTTAATACCACATTTGGCAAAGCATCACTGGCGTTTATGATAGTTTGGCAATTTTTTTATGGAATAAGTACCGTTATTCGTTCACTCGTCAAAAGTAATTACATTAATATTTGAGTGATACTATTTAGTTTTTGTAATAGATGCATTTTGAAATTAAAAAAAATATGTTTTGCATTAAAAAACTTATTTAATCGAAAAAAGTATCCGTATATGAGGATGGGAAAAATTTGGCGAATTGTTACTGACGCGAGGAATGCTTGATTAATTTTGGAAATGTGTAGAAATTGAAATAAAAACTTATTTTTGTGTTAAAAAGATAAATTAATGGAGAAAATAAATTTATTCACGAAAAAAATCACAAATAATAGCCTTATTATTATAGTCACCTATGATGCTTATTTAATTTTAGTAGTAGGTATTTTTTTAATTTTATTTTATAACCGTAGTTTGACAGCCGACACAATTTTATAGGTTTACGACTACTAGTGTTCAACGCCGTAGCCTTATAATTTTGAACCCTATCCAGAAGACAAGGAAGAAATTTGCCTTCGTGGAGGACTTTTTGATGGAGCTAGCCCGCATTTGCGTTACATGGAAAGGAAGACTACGAGAACCTCCTATGGATAGCCAGACGGCAAGGGGACTCTAACCCATGATCCATCTACCACTGAGGATATTTCACGTGAGCCCTGTGGTCGGTGCAAAGCGGATGTGGAATTCATATAGACTGGAATTCGAACACGGTTCGCCTCATTGGAAGGCGAACGCTCTATCCCCTGAGCTATCAGGGCTCAGAAATTATGTTGAATAATGTGTTTAATAGCTACTCTATATGCATATATTGTTCTATAGGTACTGAGGAAATAGGTTTCTTTTGGCCCATCAAAAGGGATAAATACCAGAGAAAATTGCTGCTTACTGTAATTTTAGACTATCAGGAGTTGACCTCGAGCAACGGCATTATATCAACTGATACTGGATATAATTAATCTTTACCTTGATGAGATAATCTTCAAAAAACATTTTTTTTTTTAGTTTGATAACAAAACGCCACTGGGAAGGGCAAAAAATAGTTATACAATAATTGGAATTGCTTTAACGTAATTAATTATGTCGGTAAATGTCTTTTAGTTTTTTAACATGATTTCGTAGTGTTGATTAAAACTGATTTGTTGATTATTTACTTCTTTTCAACATGTGCAAAGAGCGAAAATTGAGCTAGTTTTTATATTAAAGGTGAATAACGAAATAGAGAAAAATAATGCAAGAAATAAATTAATTTTTAAAAAAATAAATAAAAACCGTTGTTTCTAATTCGTCAAAATGACGAATATCAACATTCTAACTAAATATATTCCTAGTTTTTCTCAATCCGGCAGAAACCAAACTTGTTTCTGTACACAGAATATCACTAAATAGATTAAGCAATAGACAAATAGACACGGTAATAGAAATTATTGACATAACTGTCTTAAAATAGATATTTTTACACTGAAAGAGCGGAAATCACAACAAATAGATTTAAATAATAGAGAAGTAGAATGCAGTTATGCAGAGACTCAACTGTAGATTTAAATCAGTGCTTATAGTCAGATAACACCAAATTGTAACAAATATGTGTCAGTCACGAATACTCATTTGTGAAGACACGTGTATATTTTGCAACGCCGATGTAAGTCAAAATTGTTTCAGTGTCCTTCCATTGATGATATCAATGAAAACAGGTCTCAGCATGAGACCACAAAGAGAAATTTAACATTGCAGTGACGTCACAGTACGGTGAAATCGTACCATATTCACGCCTCAACAGGGTTATGCTGTAGCGAAACTGAAGCCTTAAAATTAATTTTATTTGAAAATCAGTTTACCTTCAAAAAAACCTCCTATTGAAACAGTTTAGCTTTCCACATGGGTTGCACTGATATCGGTCACCCGGGGAATATACACCGAAGAGCCATTACATTATGACCACCCTCCATCTATAACAAAAGGCTCGCCCTGGTTTTCAGGATTTCTCGCCCAGGAACATTGTTCTCATGGGGGCACGTTAGGACCCATAATCCTCATAGAACAATCCCTGGCGTCTCTAAGCTACTTGAACATAGTTGCAGACCAGGTTCACCCATTCATGGCAACAGTTTTTCTTGCGGATGATGGTGTTTACCAACAGGATAATGCACCATGTAATAAGGGTCGAATCGTCGAACATTCCAGTGACTTTCAAGTCATGCCTTGGCCCCCAAACTCCCCTGACCTTAATCCAATAGAGCATTTGTGGTCCTGCTTAGAAAACCAAATTCATGCTACCGCGCAACTCCCTTGCAATGTGAGAAAATTGCAGGACCAGTTGGTGAGCGCTTGGTACCAGATACCTCAGACTATCTATCAGCACCTTGTGGAATCGATGCCATGGCGGTTCTAGCAGTTTTGAGGGCTAAAGGTGAATCCTACATGTTGTTAGCAGAGTGGCCATAATGTAATGGCTCTTCGGTGTATATATACTATAAATGTATCATATTTTCAGTATCGTAAACTATAATACTACGTTGCTACTACTCTACAAAGAAAGTGAGAAATTAAACCATTTTACTTTCAAATTGATCTAAAGCATTGGGTGGTCAAGTTCAAAGCAATATGATAATTATACTACATTAATGCTTAATTGCATTTGAGTGATATTTTAGTTCAACATGCAATGTATATCAAGTAAATTTGAAACATATTTCTTTTTTTGTGTCTATTTCGAAATAACTACATTTTTAGTATAGTTTCGCTCTCTAATTTTATGCATGAAAATAAAGACTGTAAAAAATCAACAAAAACAATCACTTATTTCAATTTTAAAATAGTAAATAAAAAAAACTTTTAAACTTCTTTCGAAACTGTTTTAAATATTTTCTCATTAAACTTCTAGTTTTGTGAGCTTATTTCCTTAATTATAAAAAAAAATATTTTCCACCCGAGCAGTAAGTCTATCTTAATGATTTTCAGTAGTAAACAAAATATGCTTTGAAATTCTTTTTATAATATAAGTCTTGTTATAGAAAAAAGTATTAAGTAATAATTGAAAACTGAGAATGATTTTTTAGATATTAAAGAAAGTTTTCCAATCTATTGTTATCTCTTCTTTAGAATGAATTTTTTTTAATAGAATCTAAAAACAAAAAAAAACTATTTTGAAGAATTTTTTTTTTGTTATTTAAACAAATTGGAAATATTTAAGCTCTTGTTTAAATGGAAATTTAAAAGAAAGTTTGAAACTATATTTGTATAAAAAATTCTAAACAATTTATATTCAAAATAAAAATTAACTAATCTCACTTAAGGTTACCCTACATTTTTCATTCTTAACAGAGAAGAATATAACAATCTTTTGCAATTTTGTTTTTACTGACTTCGTGACTACCAAACTAATAGCTAAACATTTCTTTTTTTGTAGAAATTTCTTGATTTTAAATTAAATTGTTTGCATGCAAAAAAGAAAAAAATTAAAATAAGACAATGAGAATTCCATTAATCTTCGAATAAAGAATTTCAATAATGGCTTTTTACTATTAAAAATTTTTCCGAAGAAACCCTTACAAAAATTTGAGGTTGTTATGAGGCACCAAGGTTGATTTGAGGTTTATAAGTTGATTTCAAAAACAACCTTAAAGAAGATTAACCTCCCAAGGTATAAAATGAAAGTGCATGAAGTTGTTCTATTCATACTTGAGGTTGTTTTGAGGTTGATGGAAATCTACTTTAGAGCTGAGGGAGGTTGTTTTTGATGTGTACGGATTATCTTTTCTACACTTCAAGCATATACGTATATTTGAGGTGTAAATAATTTCACCCGATTTAAACAAAAATTATTTCTGAGTTACATATGAGGTTGATTTTGCGAGGTGCAAATGAGATTGAAATTCAAGTTTATTATTGCGGNTTTTTTTTTTTTTTTTTTTTGCAAAACAAAACCTCACTTTTTACCACTGTTGTATATTTTAGCACCTGTCAAAATCAAAACAACCTCAAAAATATCTTATTTTTTTGAAAGAAAATGATTATTTTATTTATGGTTACTTTATTACAATTTATTTTATTGTTAGTTTGCCATATTGACCGATAGCAGTTAAATAGCTATAAAACTGTAAAAAAGTTGGTATTCAAACTGCTAACCATAATAATATTTGTCTATTGACTGTTTTTACCTAAAACGGTTAAACAACTTTAATTTTAATAACCATCATCTACCTTATGGAACCACGTAGTTTCTTAAAGCAGGATACATACTATGGCCGAAAAGCGTAATCTGGCACTCGCATGACCGGCTGAACGGAAGTTTGATTCACAGTGTTCACCCAGCAGTGTTTCCTAATTCTTTCAATGCACGCAACGCTTCCTGTGTCTCGCACTTCTCATTTGGAACACCTTGAACTATAAAAGTACTGAGCCCCCATACACGCATAGATGGTAGCAAGCTGCTTAACACAAAAAATCTAAAATTTCCCGTGTCTTATGATAGATTGTACCAGTACATAAACTAACTAAGCTATATTTCATGGTCCATTAGATAAAACACAACTCAACCTCAGTGTAGCTCTATTGTCCATTACCTGACGAAATGTCACTAATCCTACAATGTTCAGCTAAATTTCACTTTTATGATTTCAAAACCATGTCAGTTCTAAATGGTTACGAAACTACATAATTTTGTACTCACGGCTTTTAACCATATTTGCTGTAAACGGTTTCAAAACCATGAAGGGAAGGAACTGTTCTTAATCGTAAACTTTATGGTTAATCGATTGGACAGGCAGCATCTAGTTATTTTACCATAATTTCAGAACAAAAATTCTAACTGTGTTAGATAGAAAATGCTATTGTCGGCACAACTTAAATACAATAATACCTGAATCATAAATAATTCATTATTTCTTCTATATTTATTAAATTAATCGTTTATCAGAAGAATTAGTTTAAATTATTAAGATGGAAAATCTAGTTGAGAAGTTTTGTTTGGAGTGGGACACACTTGTTTTAAAAGCACCTGTGAAAACACATTAAGCAAGTAAGTTTTATTATTATGTGAATTTTTATTAGAAAACGTCATTAAATTATTAACTTAAATTATGAACTCAAATTATTGAGTTATTAACGTAAGTTTTTAATTGTAAGTATTAGCATTAATGTAAGTATTAGCATTAAATGTTCTTGCATCATTTAACTATATCATATTAACTTGTATTCGATATATAGTAAGACTATTTGGAGAGTCAAATTACCAAATTCCAGTTTTGAATGCATCAAATATGTTCAAAAAACTTGCACAAGGAGCTGTAGTTCTGCCTTTAGTGGGTCTAAACTTTATTTCAATAGCATCCGTAACTAACTCAGAGGAATTAAGTCCGCATTAATACAGTAAAAACTTTAGAATATTTGTAATATCAATGTAACAATTTAATACGATGGAAAAAATGATTGAAAAAGTATTTTGCAGATTGGTGAATGGAGCAAACAGGTTTTGGAGCCTTTTAGTGAAGAAATGATGCTTGTCCAAGTGCACGTAAAAGATTAAATCTAGACTAAAAACATGTAATTTATTTTTTGCAAGATAAAAAAAAATGACAAAATAAACAGGTGATGGAGCCTTTTAGAGAAGAAATTATGTTTTATGTATATGCAAGTAAAAGAATAAATCTAGACTTGAAAAAAAAATTATTTATTACAAATTACGACTTCTTTTATCTTACTTTTTCTATTTTTCTCTCATTCGAGTAATCAGTTTTTAAATTCTATAAATTATTCATTGAGTTTGAGAAATCGCTCATAGAAAATAAAATCTACATACGGATTTTTCTTTATGTTTCGTTTATAAATGTAAATTAAACAAATCTCAAATCTAATCTATCAAACGCTGATGTAAGTTTAATGTTTTCAAGAACTAAGCGCTTTTGCTTCTATTTATAAAAGAAGTTTACTAGATAGCGAGAAACTTTAAAACCCATTATCTATCCATATTTCATTATTAAGTAAGCCAAATGGATCATAACTATTTAAATATTTACCGACTAAATATTCCAGGGTATTTCCGAACGCTTAACCAAACTTTTCCTAAAGATTGAATTTCTTATCCGCCATTTGACTTAAAACAAACTTGAAACTCGAATCTGAAAAATAATATTATTTTTAAATTTTCGATAAACTTAAACGGCTAAGACATCAAAGATGTCAGAATTTTAATTGAAAACTTCGAACTATAGCACTTTGCCATCAAAGTTTTCAGAAAGTTTTGAGATAAATTATTCAAAAGACGTCGTTAAGCTTAAAAAATTGTCAAAGAGGATATTTAAAACTTGCTTTTTAGTTATATTGATGAAGTAGTTAAATTCTTTTACTTGTAGTTTAAAATATAATAAAGTACATTTATTGAACAAGTTGCTTTATATAAAATATGACACATCTGATTTTTCAACTTCTGGTTAAATGGTTTTATTACTCTTCTCAAAAGTAAATTACATTTAATGTTTTACGTCCTACAAGAGATACAATACTGTCCACCTTTTACGTCAATATTAATGTTAATTCGATGGAGAATTTTAAAAATTATTGTCACAACTGCCAGACGATTTAAATCCAATAATTTCTATTTGAAATGTGCGACATTGTTTCAGTTAAGGTTTAGTATTGTAAGGTTTGTTTTTATTTCAATCCCCCGTTAAATGCTATAAGAGAAAAATTAAATTTTTATAGGTGGATTTAAAATGTTCTATCAATGATAAGGTAGGTTTGAGTAAGAACTTTGATAATTATTGATAATGCTCGGCATTAAGAAAACATTAATAATGGCGAGGATTATTGCATTTACTATGACTTTACGACAATATCAAAAAGTTCGGTAACTTTCACAGAAATGCTTTGGTTATGATTTTGGAAAAATCAACAATAAAATATAGTTTCATAATATGGGATAAAATTTCATAAAAGTGGTAAAATTTGAAAACTTTATCATAATACTTTTAAATACAGCATACAAACCATTTGTTGCTTAAATTTACTTACCGTTTCTTTGTTTTTTTATTTGTTAAATGTGTGGCAATAAGAACTATAATTTTGAGAACCAGAATTTCTTAAACTGTTACCATATGAAAGGAAAAATTACTAAATAATTGGTTTAAATACCATAAAATTTGGTTTTATATTAAAAGTTATGGGTTAATTCTGAATTAAAAATTATGGGGAAAATTCTCAATTTATAATCATGATTACAATTCTATTCTCAAATTATAATCTTGTTCCTAGTTGTCATTTAACTTAAGTAAAACTTAACTTAAGTATAAAACTTGCATGGTACAAAGTGACCCTAGCGCAACCTGGAGCAAAGTAACCACACTTTAAATTAGCTGTAATAAACTAACATGTAGGGAGTTTTTTTGCATGAAAAATACGTTCCGTTGAGAAATATTTCCTTTTTAAATTTTAAGAGCAACCCTAAAAATTTTTTTAAATATAGTACACTATTAAAAATTCCGGATTAAATTTCGATAAAAAATACTGGCACTTAGGGCATAAAATCCATCTTTACCGTAAAATTATCTACCATAATTTTCACAGTAATATTTATTTAATAAGAGTGAATCAGTTATTTTATGGTAATTATTACTGTGCAAATGATGCTGTATAATTTTTTTTGCTCTGTAACTGGTTCCAGTAAAAATGTATTTCAAGATAAAAAAAAAATACTGGCTCCGTTAGTACCGGTACCTTTTACCGGAATTTTTTCTGTGCATGTACGCTTGATTACCTTACTTTGGTTTGCTCGTTTTAGAAATCATCAGTGTTTGATGTAGCATTGAGCATGAGGAAAAAATTAATAATATTTTTTAAAAAAAACTTTAATAGTTTTGATTATTTATCATTATATAATATTGCTTATTACTTCTTATATGAGCTTAGTTTCCAACAAAAAATACATTATTTTAAAACTAAATAAATATGTTTGAGCGATATTGGAACAAGACTGTTAACGTCACATAGAAAAAAAAATATTCTAACTTAAACGGATTGAAAATTTAATTATGATATTCAAATATTTATTTGCTTAACCCACAAGCGTTTTATTATCACTATTCAATTTTTATTCTAAAGAAAAAAAAATTCTATTTTTCGAGTGTTTTTTCCAATTTTCCATTTTTTTCTGATTTTTCGTGTATTTTTTTCTGTTGATTAATCCAAATAATTGAGTATATGATACATTAGCATATATGTTTCAGTTTGGCTATAAAAATATATACTTTCTTATTTCCTTACTCCTTTTTTTACAAAATAAACAAAAAGAGGATATCCGGATAAAATATTAGACATCCAATCAAAAGTTTGTGGAGAGTTGCGACGTGACTACAATCTTAAAAACCCAATACTTATAGATAGTATGTACGTTCCATTGCATTGCTTGATTTCTACTGAGCTTAAGAAGCAAACATGCAGAAATATATATCTTCTTCAATCACTTTATTTATTTTTTCATACTTGTCTATATCTTGAATTGCGTGTTAAATTATACATAAAAATATACCATGATTTATTCGTGAAAAATGATTCCAATTTACGAATTTTCATTCGAGAAACATAAAAAAAAGACAATTATTTCTTAATGATGTAACTGAGTGTTTGACATCAATATGTTTCTCTGAAAAATAAAATAATCATTAAGTGCAAAAAATGTAAGAGAGAGTGGGGTCAATTGTAACATTTTTTACTTAACTATTTTTAACTAACAAAATATCCAATACATCATTAGTATTAATTGACAGACGACTAAAGGAGACTATCCTCTACTGGAAAAAAATACCTTATTTTAAATGTTATTATATTAGTTATTAACAATTTTTGACAGTCGTGCACTTGTTACAATTGTCCCCATTACATAAATTCAACTAAAACATAGTTAATTATACATATTATCATAGTTGTGATACATTTTTTATTGATCAAAATAGTAGTGATATTGGAGTAAAAATAATAATGAGCAGAGACCTAAAGGGTTAAACTTTTAACTTTAAGGGGTTAAAAATTTTAATTTATGCTGTGAAAAGTGACAAATAAAATAATGCACATGCAACATAATATAAATGATATAGGGAACTATTGGTGGTTCCTAAAGAGTTAAGTAATGGTTTGTAAACATAAGATTATTTATTTTCAGCTGTTACAATCGTCCCTTTACTTATTGTTACAATCGTCCGCAAGGCGCCATTTCAGCTTCATTTGTTAAAAACAGTGCTAGTTAATTAACAAAACGAATTTTTTTTATTAAAATGTTAATTAAGGTGTCCACTTACAGATTCGGTTAATAATTTTTATTTGCTTAAACAAAATTACTTTGTTACAATATAATATTCTAATACCAAAAAAAGTACTTACGTAGCGTGAAAATATCTTTTGTGATGTAACATAATACATAAAATAATTTGTTGATTTTCCCATACAATATGATTACAATTTACAAACTATCGTTGATTACAACTAATAAATTATCGTAAAAACCTTTTCTTTAAATGACATATGACTAGGACGTTTTAGAAACACTTTTATCGTTTTATAATTTTAAACGATGTTACTAGTAATTGCGATATTGAATTGGATTGAGCGTAGACTTCATTCTTACAACAAAATCAGCTATTCTTTTTTTCTTCACTAAATTGCGCCAAATGTAAACGACATGCTTACATTTGGCGACATAAAGTAAATTGAATAAATGTAATGTTTGACGTAAAATAATCATAGAAATGTTACTTTTTTTTACCTGAATTTTGCTTTTCACCTGAAAAATGTTCCCTAAATTCATCATACTTTGTCAAATGTTAACGACGTTACGATTTCTTGGTAAACTGATTAAATGGTACTATCAACTATGTCTGACTTCTGATTAGAGCTGAAAAAGTTTTACTGGGGCATCCAGTGACACAGAAAATTTGCATTAAAAAAAGCACCCATTTTAGATTGAGGGGAATAAGAACTGCAAAATCATGTACACCTAAATTATTCTAGAGATGTTGTTTAAATATTTAAGAAGATAGCTATGCCAATTCTGACATATTTCTGAAATTATTTGCACCATGATTTTGGATTATAGTAAGTTTTATAACCTTTACAACACAGCTCCTAATAAAGAAATTATTTGGCGAAAAATTTTTAGATATACTTGTTTTTTTTTTCATACCGATTATCTTGAACAATATTGTGATTAGAATCAATTATTTACTAAATATATGGGCATAAATATTACGAAATTCAGAGCAATAACTTCCTCAAAGAGAAAAATTTAAGAAAAAATGAGTATAGCTTTGAAAGAAAACATGGAAAACAATGTAACTTGCTGTAAAAATACATTTTCGACAGTTATCAATCATTTATCATTTTGTGTATGTTAAGAGATGTTGTATTTTCCAAAACTCAAATCAAAACAAATTGCCTATTTACTTTTAAAGCAGATAGTTAATGAAGATTGCTAATAAAATTATAAAGTGCATTGGCTCTTACACATATTTATTTATACAAATTAAGCAGAAGAAATTTTATAAATAATATTATATACATGCTAATGAATCTTCAAATTTCCTAAATACGTAAGTATTTTATTTTTTTAAAATAATTAAAATAAATATTTTCCTTAAAGAATGAAATATTTAAATGGTGCACATATTTTATGTAAAATTTGTAGTATATGAGAACAATGCTGCGATTTATTCATAAATTGAAAACATCCTAATCCGGATAAAGTCTTACCTTTATGTACGTTTAAAATTTAAAAGATATAATGAATATAAAGGGCTTATTATGCGATGCATTAGGATTAAAGGAGATTATAAATAATACTAACCATTGTTAAGCTTTTAAGTAGGTCTTGAAATATATCATTCCCTTATTTTGTTCCAAAGTATTCTTGAATTTTTATTCATATTCAAGTCAAAAACCCATTCTCAGCAAAAAATTGGTATTTAATATAAATTTTCTTTTCAGATAAGCTTAGTGCAGCAATTTTTCTTATTCTTAAATAAATATATTATGATTCCAAAATACTCTATATTCAGATATACCATTTGTAATTATTTCAGTCTTTCTTATTAGAAAGCACTAAAATCAATCTAATAATTGAAATAAACGTAATGTTTTACTTTATAACCGTCGTTGAACAATCGACCCTATTTTAAATTTACGACTACTAATGTCCAATTCCGTAGCCTTGCACTTTTGAACTCAATCCAGAAGACAATCGAACTTCAAGATCAAGTATTTTTGGAAATTTGCCTTTGAGAAGGAGTTTTTAATGGAACTAACCCTCACTTACGTTACACGGAGAAGAAAACTACGAAAAGCTTTCTCAGTTAGTCTGACGGCAAGGGAAATGTAATCTATGATCCATCTAACACTGATGATATTTTACGTCAGCACTGTGGACCATGCAAGCCGGATGCGGAATGCGTATCAACCAGCCGCCATCGCTGGGGTACGCTCTCGGTTCACCTCATTGGAATGCGAACGCTCTATCCCCTGAGTCTGGCTGGATATACTACAGATGTATAGTAATCTAGTAAAGCACCGGGCCCTGATGGCCTCCCTAACGAGGTTTTTTTTCATTATTGATAGGGCATGGCTATTGCGTGTTTTTAATAAATGCCTTGAGTTAAACTCTTTCCCAATGGCTTGGAAATGTGCCAGAGTCACCCTGATTCCAAAATCCGACAGAGACAAAAGTTTGCCCGCTTCATATAGACCCATTTCTCAACTCCCGGTCTGGTGTAAAATATTAGACAAATTACTATCTAGGAGACTTGCTTACTTTCTTGAAAACAATCAACACTTAAGTCCTAATCAATTTGGCTTCCGAACCGGGAGAGGGACTGATGACGCTCTTTTGGAGGTTGTCAAATTTATTGAAGAAGCGCGGCTAAATAATAAACATAGTGTTGGGGTGGCTCTGGACATTGACAATGCATTTAATAACGCTAATTGGGCAACCTTGAAATCTGAAATTAACAGTTTAGAACTTCCTGATAATTTGGTTAAAATTATTTTTGGCTTCCTTAGCCAGAGAGTGGTCACTTTTATTGACGAGGAGGGCAATTGCATTTTTAGGCAATCCATTTTTATGGGAGTGCCACAGGGCTCATCACTTGAACCGGTGCTGTGGCTGATATACATTAATTCGGTATTTAGCTATTTTAATTGTATTGATTTTAATGTTTTCCACGATTTTAATCTTAATGATTGCCGCATAATAGCATTCACGGATGATTTATTACTTTTACTGAGACACCCAATTTTATATCGCTTCGATCAAGTGGCCACCTACTGCCTTGCTGAACTCTCAGCCTGGGCGAGAGTAATAATCTTAAATTTAGCGACACCAAAACGAAATGCATAACTTTTCCAAAAAATAGAAAAAGAATTGGCAGACAACCAATTATTAAAATGAGTCCAAATCATAAATATTCAGTAAAAAAAGTGCAAGAACTTAAATATCTCGGTGTTGTACTCGACCCAGGTTTGACCTGGATCTCACATCTAAACCAGGTCAAAGAGAGAGTCAGCAACTTTAATAACTTAATTAAAAGGGTGACCAGGGCAACTTGGGGCCTAAAACCCTCTATCCTTAAATTGATCTACCTGCGGGCTACGGAGCGAATCATTTTATACACCGCCAGTGTCTGGTACCACAATACTGTTAAAATCAACGAAAAACTTAAATCCATACAGAGAATCTCACTCATTAACATCACTAAGGCCTATTCTACAACCAGCACGGAGGCCCTCCAGATACTGGCGGGGGTGAAACCTATCCATCTTAAGATTTTGGAGGACACTTGCATTAAAAGACTTAAGTGGAATTGGAGACTTAACGACTTTGACTCAGAGATGCAGCAGATTCTCCTCACAGCACATATGGATAATCCACCAACTAGGATTCACCCATCAAAACTTATTTCCGTTCCCTACGGTAGATCACTCCCAACAAACAGCGGCCTTGAAATTTTTACTGATGGATCAAGGATGGAGGTTGCCGACTCCGCCACTGATACCACAGAATATAGAACTGGCCTCGGCATTGTTACTAAAATGCACGGTACTTTAATTGAGGCAACCTCCACCAGGATCTCAAACAATAGTAGTGTTTACAATAGTAGTGTTGGTGGCAATTAATAATGCTTTTCTCTGGCTCTCCAAAAAAGAATATCCAGACGCCACGATGTATACTGATTCTCTTTTCCCGTAGCAAGCCTTACAAAACCCAGTATCAAACTCAAAAATTGTTGAAAACACTAAGCAATTATGGCGATCTAATATACTCTGTAATTGGGTTAAAGCTCATATAGGTACTCAAGGCAACGAGGAGGCGGATCGAGCAGCTAAGAAAGCCACCGATCTCTGCCAAATTTCCCTTGAGGTCCCAAGCTCCATCGCCCAAATTAAAACTCAGGTTAAATTATATAGCATGAAGCGCTGGGGGCTGAAATGGCGGAGTTCCGAGAAAGAGAGACAGACATTCAAGTTTTTTAAAGACCCGAAATTAAATAGACTACAAGCAATTTTCTTTCTCAATCAATTTTTAGCAGGCCACGAAGTGTTTGGAGAACACCAATATAAATTATTCCACAAAACTCCAGAATGCAATTACTGTGGTGAATATCAATCTATTGATCACTTGTTAATGAATTGTTCTCAATTCCAGACAATCCGGGGCAATAACCTTAATAATATTGGTCAACATCAATGCTATGCTAACCTGACTTGTAGAAATATCATAAAAAAGATTATTAAACAAACTTTAGAGGATGTATTGGGGGACGGTCTTTAATGTCTCGGAACTTGTTCCTTCCAGCTTGGGTGTCTCATTTTTTCTACTATGTCTTTTATAAACTCTTCTTTTTTTACTTGCTCCAATTTTATTGATATTTTCTTTTGAACTATTTAATTGGTTTTAAAAGTACTGTTTTTAAATGTTTTACAATATTGTTCTTTTGTAAATTTTGCACGTTTATCTTTTAAATTGTTCTTTTAAATTATTCTTTTAATTGACACTTTTAATATACTGCTGCTTTAATGTTTATCACCTTACATGATTTTAGCTGCTCTGCGCTTAGCTTCATGGGCTGTTGCCATGTCTGATGTGTATTTTATGTATTTTATGATTGCACTTTTTTCTGGATTTTTTTATTTTAATAAACATTTACCCGTACGCCCTAATTAAGGGCGGGTCAGGGTAAATTCTTCCATACTACAGATGTATTTTTTTATTGCAGATGCATATTTTTTAGATGTATTCTGCGCTGGGTATACTTTTTCACATTCAGGACACTAAAGTATAAAGTGTTTTTTTTTTAAATCTAAATTCGTAGAACCGCAATATAATACCAGCATTATAAAACTATGATACCTATGACAACCTTGGAAAAACAGCTGCTCACCTTAGAAAAAAAGACTAATTCAAAAAATTTACATAATTTTCTAAATTAGCTCTTAACTTACAATTTAAGTACGAGAAGTTTGAAAGAGAGAATCAAATAATGTGTCACTTTCTTAAATATGCATTTTGAGCTGCGTCAGTTTTTTTATACCCTTAATAGTCGCATAATTTTTAGAAGGAAAAAACAATCATAAAAGCTCTTTTTTTTCAATAAATTTATGTATAACTGTGTATGCATATGTATTCATTTCTAATTTCTGGGGCAATTTTTAACTTACATGTTTGATGAGTTCTGACTTCTAGTTTACAGTAAACTAACTTTCTCTAAACACATTACAAATAGTCTGGTGATGCATTCTGGTGTATAGATTGAAAAATAAAACTGATTCCTAGTTTAAGAAATAGATTGTTTTCATCTTTTTGGCGTGCTTCTTTTGGACACCTCAGCAAGGAAATATCACAGGAAAGAGAAATAGGGGGCAAAACTTTACCCCAGAGGGGTAAGGGGAGAGAAAATAGTGATAAGATAGAAGATAGAAGACGTATTTTTTAGTGTCACATTTCTTAAAAGTGCATTTTAATCTCTTTCCAGAGTTAGACTTCACCGATGTGAGATTTTAAAACAAATTTATTTTCTTTTTGCCTTCTTTGTTTAAAACATTTTATTTCAGAGCATTTTATTTTTGAGTGTATGACAGTTCTTTATGATTAATATTGAAGTAATACAACAATCTTGAGAAGGAGCGATTATTCTTTACTATAAAAAAAGCATGACGAAGTTTCTTTTTTCCTAGTACACACTAAAAAAATTCAAGATCAAATTACCGTAAAATGTTTCGGCAGTCAGGGTATCAGTATTTTTTATGGAACAAAAATCTGATTTACCTTGATTTTTACAGTAAATCACTAAATCACTGTAATTAAATATATATTACCGTAAAAAATATGCATACTGTCTTATGGTAAATATGAATTTTTATGTATACTCTACTTAGAGTGCCAGTGCTTTTCACAGTAATATGTACAGTGCATTTTTAATAAGAATAAAAAAAAACAGAAAAATCATCATTTCAATAAGTTTACTGTTAGAAACAATAATGAGGTATTAAAATTTTACACATTATTTTTTCATCAATAAATTAATTTTCCTTATTATTCTTTGTAATTTTAAATACGATACTCAATGATAATACTAGGAATTATTTCAAATTAATTACGTCGGCAGGAACTTTAATAAGAACTCTCTCTAATTGCAAAATATGCTTAAAAAAACTTCAAATATCTTTAAAATATTCTTAGGCGTTTCATGGTTAATTGGGTTTTTTTAAAGTCCTTGCGTATTATTTTTTTTCATCGAAAGCACATTTGATTAAACAAATAAATCGAAATTACTCTCCTTTTATTTCAAATAATGATAGATTAAATAAGGTAGATTAAATATATAAATAAGAAGATTATGATAGAAAGCAGAAGTGCTTTTTAGTTGTTCATGGTGAAAAAAAAGCTGGGTTACAAAATTAGAATTGTTTAAAGTAGCATCAGTTTTTAATCTCGCATTTCAAATTATTTGCATTTACTTTTTTTCGGTGCTCCTTAATTGAACTCATAGTTTATGAAAAGAAATCTTAAATTTAATTATTTTCCTGTTGATAGGGTTTTTAACTCAAAAAATGAGTTTTCGTTTTAAAACCATTTCCTAAATATTGGGAAAAAAGCTAATTAATTTTATGCTCAGTTGTTTCTGGTGAGGTATTTGATTTAAGTCTTTGAAAAAAGTAAGATGCAATACAAGTAACAATTATACGTTTTTTGTATCATGGTTGCACGTTCTAACAATTTTGCATTTTTTTTATTAGTATATATATTTTCTCTAAAGTCAAATAATTAAATGCAATTTTTTTCAGTTCGCTTGCTTTAGTAATTCGTCAGTAAATAGACAACTAGATAAGTCATTATTTAATTTATCATCAATACGCTATTTCAAGTCGTATATTTTGAAATAAATAATTTCTCCATTCCAAGTAAAGCACAATTTACAATATTATTTTTGGGCTGTATTTTTTATTGTAATAATTCATGATAAGATTGATCAAATATATAAGCATTAATTATACACTTTATAAACTAAAACAATTATTTATATCAAAGCGTTTTTTTCGTTACATTATATTCAATGCTAGCTTTGATCCACAAATTCATATACAAGCGATTCAACTCTGTAGTTTGGAGATAGCGAACCCTAACTCAAAAGGCAAAGAAGACACCGTATGAACCTACAAGCACACCTGGCTTTGTGGAGTAATTTTTGATGGAAATTTACTACATTTACATCACATTGAGAGGCACATTACGTAACATTACGTCACATTACGTGACAAATAAAACCTACCCATGGGTTTAATGACAGTAATTGAACTCTAAACAATGCTTAGTCAACCCTGGGAATATATTGCAACTGCAGTCGGTATGGTGTGTGCACTGTGCAACGCGGAGAAAAGAAGATCTAGTAAAATTTCCCCGTACAGTATGAATATGACAGAAAACTTAGAATTTAGTTGGAAAAAAAAAACATAATACCGAAATATACGATATTTAAATCATTAATTTGGTTATTTTTCCGTTCATGTGGAAACGGCTTAAAAAAATTTTAATGTTCATATTTAAGTAAAATTATCCAAATAATTGGTTTTTCTGACAAGTACTAAGGTTTCATGATTTTCATGACTTACGGTTTCATGTTTTTATGTCATAAATACATTGTTTTTATGTAAATTTTTTGTCATAAATATATTGTTTTAATGTAATGTTCTAAGACAGTTCTCTACAAACTTGTTATCGCTTTGGATCAGTCAACGTTTGATAATTTTACCGCAGCCTACTGAAAAAAGGGGGTACGAACGTTGATTATTTACATTTGAAATGGTTTTAATTTAATTGTATTTGCACATGCCTTCTAAGCAAACTACAATTTCATGCGCGGTTCTCAAAGTCTTTTTATTTTTGTTGGAATTTTAATTTGTTTCTTTTTTTGAACAGTATTTTTTTGCATGGTTTAAGACTGTGCATTATTAGTATTATTTTTAATTCGAAGCGATTTTGTTTTAAATGGTAATAAGTTTTTTGCTAAATTGGTAGCTGCTTTGGTTGTCAGTTTTTGCCTTTCCCGTCCTTTTCAGCACATCCAAACAAACTGAAAAAAGGGGCGAAAGCTCTGTGGTTCAGAAATGTATCTGAGTCTAAAGCAAAGAGAAGTTTCATGCGTAGTATGAATCGGCTTCCAGTGACGGATCTTAGTTTTAAGTTTATCTCTGATTAAGTTTTACCTCAGCTACCAGTTAAGCAGCACAAACTAGAGATAAATACACCACAGTAAATAAAATTCAAATAATTTAATCCTTCTTGGGTTTCTGGGAACATTCTAAACACGGACCAGAGCTGATCCGTGACTCGAGAGTTGATAACCACTGTCCTAAGCGATCTTCATGAACATACTAAATTTTACCACAATTACCAAAACTCTTATGATATATAATAAAACTATATTTTTTTGTTAATTTTACCAAAAGCATTGCAGTGCGCCTCGGTAAAAATTAGCAAACTTTTTGATGTTTCTGTAGCGACAGAAATATGGTAAATGTTACTATATTCCGGTAGATTTGACCATACTTTTCTATTAATGCATAGCTGTCAGCTTTCATGCCTTCTTAGGATGTTTCGTAATGAAAGCTTTCAAGTGAAGGTTTAAATATTGAAACAAGGATTTTGTAACCACTTTTAATACAAAACCAGAAATATCCATACGATCTGGGAAAGTTCATGCTCTATAAAAAAAATTCCGTATCAAATTACGGTACCAACTCGCACCACATAAATATCGATACTTTAGGCGCATCATCCGCAAAATCTATTTTTACCGTAAAATATTATACTGCAGTTTTTCATTAATAGTTATTTAGTTAGAGTAATTCAGAAATTTTACATTAGTTATTACTGGAAAAATTACTGTATATTAGATTTTTTGTTCCGTAAC
Source organism: Parasteatoda tepidariorum (assembly GCF_043381705.1). Classification (NCBI taxonomy): domain Eukaryota; kingdom Metazoa; phylum Arthropoda; class Arachnida; order Araneae; family Theridiidae; genus Parasteatoda; species Parasteatoda tepidariorum. The sequence goes on from NC_092207.1 coordinate 67,630,770, forward strand.
ATGTTCTAAAAAATAGATTTTACTGTTAAAAGTACCGGCATCCTGAGTGTCGAAACTTTTTACTGCAGTTTGATCTGGAATTTTTTACAGAGTAGAAATGCAATGTATGCAACTATGGAACCACTACTACGATTCAATCTTAGAAATTATCACTTGCAAGAGAACGCTCCACTAACTCAGCAAGCTCGACTTTGAATGATTTATTATCTTGAAGTAATCTGCCTCGTTCGCAATATGTAAATATAATTGAGTTCTTATGTAATTATATCATATGCGTAAAACGAAAGCTCAAAAAAAATCAGTTAAAAAAGTTTCTGAGAAATCCAAATATTAGAATCGTTTTAGTTGGTAGAATGCTTTCCCAATTTAAATTGATTCTGAATAAATATATGTTTAACATCATTTAAAATTTAATTTTAGTGCTTTATATATCTCTTAAATTAATTTTTTTTTCCTAAATAGTAATTCCTTTCAAAAAAAAATTCTATCTATCATCTAAACATTTACACTAAAAATATTACACGTAATTATTATATTTGCTTCCTACATTGAGAAAAAAAAGCATGTTCAGAAATATAAATATATGGTAATATTTGCCATGTTTCTGGTTCTATGGAGGCTCCAGAAAATTTCGTTAATTTTTATCGAAACACTTTGGTCATAATTTTGGTAAAATTGACAGTAGAATATAGTTTCATAATTAGTGATAAATTTCAGTGTGGATAGGTATTTCATCAAAGAAAAATTTGGTATCATTTTTTTGGTAATTCGGTAATTTATCATGATACCTTAGCGAATGGCACAAAAACAATTTATTCGGTTAAATCAGCATTTCAGTTTTGTGTTTTTCACTAAATGTGCGGAAACAAGAACATTAATTTTTAAAACAAGAATTTCGGTGAACAATTATATAAGAATGGAAAAATTATCAAATGAGTGGTTTAAATACCATATATTTTGGTTTTATTAATCAGAATTATTGATTTTTTTATCAGAAAGCTCATTCCTAATAAAACTTAAAAGTATCTTTGAGGTTTATATGAAGTTGTTTTGAAGTCTCAATGTTGATTTAAGGTAAATTCAAAGTTGATTTTAAAACCAACCTTAAAATATCAACCTCCCAAGGTGTATAATCAATGTGCATAGAGTTGTTTTATTCACACTTGAGGTTGGTTTGAGGTTGATGAAAGTCTACTTTTGAGCAACCAGCTTAGGGAGGTTGTTTCTGAGGTTTATGGATTATTTTTTTCTACTTCTCAAGCAAATATTATTATATGAGTATTTTATGTATTAGTAGTTGAGGTGTGAATAATTTACCTGTACGTAAAACAAAATCGTTTCTGAGTTATATATGAAGTTTATTTCGTTAGATATAAATGAGGTTGAAATTAAGGTTTATTAATGAGGTGGTTATTTTGGTGCAAAACATAACCTCATTTTCTGCCTCAGCTGTATTTTTTACATCAGTCAACCTCAAAAATACCTTAATTTTTTGTAAGGGTTACCTTACAGCACAGTAATTTTAAAAGACCTTTGCTTCCATTTATTTTAAATTACATAGTTTATTTAAATTTTATTCTAGTGGAGTACTTTATTTAAAAGAAGTGCGAAACATGTTTTCATGACAATGAGAAACTTTCATTTTCTTGAAACATTTTCATTTATAAAGTTTTGAAAAGAATTCCACTTGAAGCTCTCGTAATATCGAACGACGACTTTCGAAATATATTATCCTCAACTGAAACCAAATAGTTTTTTTTTTATCTTTATATATATTCGGCTCCTTGTAAGTTACATTTGAACATTTCAATTTATTTCCGAATCTCTGAAGAAAAGTAAATATTCGTTTGAAAAGTTATTGACATCCAATCAAAAATTTATCAAAAGGAACAACGTGACTTGAAATTTAATAAAACGCCTTTAAACTTATATCTTTAAATTATGTATTTTGATGTTTGGAATGGAAAATTCAATTATAACTTTCTTTCGCTTGATACTGCTTTATTTATTTATTTATTTATTTATAAAAAATGAAAAGGTTTTTTCGTGCGCACTTTGGATAAGAGATTTAATATATGGTTTCTATAGTATGTACAAAAATTCTTTTAAATGAATTTTTCATTTTAATAATTACTGAATCTATTTTTTTCAGCCATTTCTCTACAAATTGCATCAGTACTTTTTTGAGATTAATTTAACACTTTTAAGATAGAGTTATTATTTGGCTAGGTGATAAGAAATTTAATACTTATGATTGATAATGTTTGTTAGAGTTTTGTTTTTTAGCGTATTATTGGAACTTGCCGCTCAGTATATGCTTCGCTTGCTTCAATTGTTACAAATAAGTTAACAAATACTAAAATTTGTTGCAACCAGACCCACACTTCCAACTTCTCCTCAGAAACCCATGCATTGAATTTTGTCAACTTTTATGAAATCTAATACTAACTTAAGTCAGACTTTTAATCTTTTCATGTATCTACGTGTGTCATTAACATATCGTGCATTCTTCTTAAAGTTAAATGAATTCATATTTATTGCTGAGTCGAGTAAAATGCTTTTGAAACGTAACACAATAGCTGATAAAAATTAACATGAAAACCAGTATCAAAAGAGAGGAAGATTAAATAAACAAGATTAAAAACTTCATTCGCTTCAAAAATAAACATATTGGTAATAACATTCAACAACTGTCAAGCGCTGAAAAACAAAAAGACTTCAAGACTTGTCAGGAGTGAATGAGAAGAAACAATAGTGATTTGAACTGTCAAAATAAAAAGTTGCGAAAGAAAAATTTAAATATAATGGTGAGAAACAAAACTAGAAAATCCACAGTAATGAAGAGAGGATAAAAAATTACAAATAGAACTAGAGAACTTGTAGTGACTACTACAAGACATATTTTGCATACAAAATACTCGAACGTTTTAAGAAAATGAGAAAATATTAAATTTAAATGTGAAAAAACATCGATAAATAAGAAAAATTTACCGATATTGATCGACGAAACGAACATAGGAATAACTCTATGGAAATTTAAAAAAAATTAGATTATCAAAGTGTTATAAGCAAAAGAGGGAAAATGACGAAAGAAGAATGATTTAATGCATAATATTAAATATTATAAATTTATTTTTCTTTATTAATTATATCTGTTTTTTGTCTTACATCTGCCTAATATTATTTTTAGTCTATAAATGGAACACTGAATTTTAAATTGTCATTAGAAAAAGAAATATGAAATGATTTTACATTTTTACCATTCCTTGTAACAAAAGTTTTAATATTTTACTAAAAGCATTCATGAATTCGAAAATGAAACTTCTTTGATGTTCTTGGTTTATTTACTTTTCTCATTGTTGACTTTAAGCTCAGTGAACTTCTGCCTCCTTATTTGTTCATTCGTATTTTTCCCAGAATTTTGTGCATCCTTATTTATTCCATTATTTTTGCAAACTTAAGAAAAACCAGCATTAGTCATAAAATGTTGGTGTTTATATAAGATTCACATATACAGTTGGTGTCAATTAATAGTTTTATAGTTTTAAAAATGTCTATCCTCCAAAACATAATTTTTTCAATATTGTGAAAAGTGTATTTATGAAAAAGAAGAGATGTTTTATTTTGATTACATTTTCCTATTTTGAATTATTTTGAGGAATTTTTTTGTATAAACATAGGCTTTTTTTTAGAATTTGTCAACTTATTTTAAAAAATCTTCCTATGATCACCTGTTTTCATACTAATGTGGAAAGATAGTATTCCCTTTATACACTTTTATATAATTTAGATTAGAATTGCACATATTAAACTTTTATTCTCACTTAGGATTTATTATTAGAATTAATTAGAAATAATTCGATAGAAAAGAAACATAATGACGAACAATACAAGGTAAATCTAGAAGAGATTGTTGAAATTGTTTTGGAGAAAAATAGTAGCATAAAAAAGGTCAATACGATCGAAGCAAGTCCAGGAAATTGTACAACCGCAGAGCTGGTTTAGTGGGTTGTCAACTGTTTGAATCAATTTGACAATCAAGTGAAGTATAAAACATAATTATTTTATTTATTATTTTTCTGACAAAATTTAGTTAACGTCATTTTCTGAAAAATCAATAAACACTGAATGATCGGAGCGCTTGTTAAACATATTTGTGTTATTCGCCTATCCATTATATAAGTCGTAAATTCAAAACTTGACTTTTATTTTGAAATAAAAATTAAAAACAAATGATGAATTATCATTGAAAATGACTTATAATCTTCGAGTAAACAAATTCATAATTGTGTGCACAAAATATCTATTCGCTTAATGACATCTCTAGATACAGCAAAACACGCGAAAAGTAAAATTATTATTAGAGGTCCAGATCTTCGATAGCTCTTTTGATCAAACTATGGAGACCATATTTTTCAGATTGCAATTGTCTTACCTATTTTGAGGTTCAACAATCCGAATCACTTTATAAAAGAAGTGTTTATTCAGAGAAAATACTTTTTTAGGACTGATTTCGTAACTTAAAATATCGTATTTAATATCGTATATCATATTTGAAGTCAGGTCTTCGAACCATTAAGATTGAGTCCTTGTATATGAAAATTCAGTCATTAGATCAAAAGTAGTTCAGGATGTTAAATTTTTTGTTTTTCTCTCGGTAAAATTACAGCTACGTTTTTAAAATATGCACATTGTTATTCTATTTTTAACTTTAAAAACTTGGTAATTTGACCCCGATACCTTCGAGAATGGCATAAAAATCATTTATTTAATTACTTTTACTCTTCAGTTTTGTATTTTTACAAAATACGTGGTAATAAGGATTATAATTTTGAAAAACAGAATTTTCGGTGTACTGTTACTATAGGAACGGATAAATCATTGAATGAAAATACTGTCTGTTTTTATTTTATTGAATGAAATTATGTTGTTCTTGTATCAGAAATGTCATTACCATATAGAACGGTAATTTCTCCAGAATATTTTTTTTCGCGTAAACAGAGTGACTAAAATTAAACTGACAGTGCTCAGAGGCTTTTAGCTTCGGTTTTCACTGAAATAGTTCGAATCATTCTTCACATATTCTCCCCGATATATTAGATCAAGTAGTCGAAGTATTTTTTGGAAAAAACGAAATTTTATAAAAATATAGTGCAGTATTTTTAATATCATATGTAAATGATGCATAGATGCAACCATACTAATATTGTTGACCGACAAGATGTACTACATAGCATCCAATTGTAAATATATATTTCTTTAAATTTTTGAGCTGCTTTACTGTAATGTAGTAACTGCTGGTTAAATTTAGAACTTTCTTTGACTCATCCAATGACCTAATTAACAAATATTTGAAGTTTCATTCCAACCAAGTATAATTGAAGCTACTCTGATCTAAGTACTGCCAATATAATTACCCCCCAAGCTTAGTTCTATCTAATTATAAACTGAGTTCTGCTGTTATTATTATTAGCTGAGTTCTGTCAGTAAAATTATAAACTGAGTTCAGTCAGTATACATATAAGCTGAAATCTGTTGGTATAGTTATTAGCTGAGTTCTTATAGTATAATTAAAAGCTGAAATCTATCTATATAATTGTATGCTAAGTAGTGTCCGTTTAATTATAGGCATTATAAACTGAATTCTATCCATATAATTATAAGCAGAGTTCAGTTCGTATAATAATAAGCTGAGTATTGTCCGTATAATTACAAACTGAGTTCTGCTCTTAATATTATTAGCTGAGTCCTGTCAGTATAATTTTAATAACTATAATTTTAATGAATAAGTGCCACACACTACAAAATGTTATTCTGCAACTGCTGCATTGATTTCCATGCTTTCGAATACTTATTTTTTGTTTTTCTCCATTTTTTAGAAAACTCATTGTTTGGTAAGGTAATTTGATTTTCGGGACACTTTCATGTAAGCACTTCCATGTCTAAAAAACTAGAAAATCTCTTAGGAATTCAAATGTAACAAAAAATTTTCTTTGAAAAGGAAATTACTAACAATAAATCCAGGAAACTGTTACAGAAAAAACCTCGTTCATTTTTAACTGAATCGCTGCAACTTTCTGTTTTGTTTCTCTAGGGAACACCACATTGACGTAAAGCTATTGCAGAAAAAGAGAAAAAACTACAACTTTTTTCAAAAATGTTTGCTTTATAAATGAAACTTGAAATTGCGCTTAAAATTGAAATCTTAAATACTGTGACACAAACAAACGAAGAACTTAATGATAGTTACTCGTAGAAATTAGATAATTAACGTTCTAATAAGATAATTAAGAATTTATTTTTTCAAACTTTGCAAATTATTTTTGAATGTATAAAAATATGAGCTAACTATATTTTACACAAATAAATTTTTTGATTTTAACTTAAACGTATGAAATGTCTTACAGAGTTTTATATGTCAAATAAAAAAATTATTTGATGTATATATATGATATAAAATATAATATGTTTTGACAAAATTTTACACAATATTAGAAAAATAGTGAATAAGGAATAGGAAACGTTATAAAAATGTTTTATTTATTTTTATGAAGAAAAGAAACAATAAGGAATTTGAACTCGAAGAACAAGTTTTTTTGAGATCATCAGTTTAGTACAAAACAAAATAAGTATGAAATATATTGTACATCTTAAATATGTTTGCATTTAAAAAAGAAAAAGAAAACGGAAATCAAAGATTATTATAATTTAACGAGAGAGAAAAAAACGATAATGGAGTTGACTGCATGTTTTTCAACAAAAAAGCCGCTGCTTAAAATTGCTACGCAAAATGGTTAACATTTTCCCTAATTAAAAATTCCTCATGAATACCTAAAATTGAAAAAAAATAAAGTTTTTTTTTGTATCGAAATAAAACCGAGAATAAATTAAAAGTGCAAAAAAGAACATTCTTCTTTTTAATATTGCATGGGACAGTTGAGAGCGGAGAATGAATATTTCCAGCAATAAAATCATTCATTTCAAATTATCAACCATTGTTTTATAAAATTATCAATTAAAATAAACAGCAGTATAAGTAACACAATTCCCTCGACACAAAATATCCTTTACTTCCCTTATGTGCTAAAAGTATATCAAAAGTGATGCTATATAATATTTTAAAATGCTTTCTTATAAATGCATGGAATTAATAAATTTTATCAAATTACTAGGGCAAAGCAGAAGGATGAAGTCTTATGATTTTGACCCCAACATTTCTTTTATTTTTAAATAAGACTATTGGATTGTTTGAAAACTAATTTCGATTTTTCATAACAAAAATATTTTCCTAACTTCCTTTTTAATGAAAATAAAAGACGATTTTCTTAGAGTGAATTTCATTGAATTAAATAATGTTCATTCTGGTTCAAGACTTCACCATCTTCTCAGTAGTAGCATTATTATAGCATGAGTCCTAGCTCACTTTACTGCCAAAAATTTGACTTTCTCATTTTTTTTATTACCGTCATTGAACAGACGACCCAATTTTGTTTTTTCGACTACTAACGTTAAAATCCGTAACCTTGTAATTTTGAACTCAATCCAGAAGACAAGGGAACTCCTAGATCAATTATTGGAAGAAATTTACCTTAGTGGAGGGACTTTTTTTGATGGAACTAACCCGCATTTGCTTTACATGGAGAGGAAAGCCACGAAAATCTCTCACGGTTAGTCTGGCGGAAAGAGACTCTAACGCATGATCCGTCTACCGCTGAGCATATTTTACGTCAGCACTGTGGTCGGTGCAAACCGGGTGCTGAAATCGCAAAGATCAGCCATCGTTGGGAGTCGAAAATGGTTCACCTCATTGGAAGGCGAACTCTCGATTTCCTGAGCCACTAAGAATCTCCTAATTTGAAGTTAAGGTAATACCGTCTAAATCTTTTTGTAGAGATTCCAACAAATATTGTAGACAACACGTTTATTAATCCCAGTGAAGATGACCTTCAAAAATAAATCATTTTCTTGATGTTTTAGAAGCAAAACACTGACGTTATCTCAACGGTACAAATTTCTTTCGGTTCGACCTTTGAGAATAAACCATAGCCTTGTCAAATGAACATGAATTCTCAAATTGGTCAAATTTAATCTCTCAGCTATTTCACGAGTTGTTATTCACCCGTTTGCATCAAATAATACCTGTATTGTATCTTCAGGAGCTGTAACTTCAACAAAATTTTGCAGGATCGAACATTTGCAAACAATTTTTGCACTTCGTTGAAAACCGAGAATAAATAGTGTTTTAAAAACCACAACAAATAATTTTAATCGTAACCTTAACGGGCTCAGTTGTTTAAACAGCAACGTTGAAGCAATGAGGTTATTTTGAACTGTTCTGTTTGCATTCTTATATATTTGTTTGTCTATGAGCTTCACCTTTAAATGTTATTAATAACCATGTCTTTTTTTTCTTACCTAAAAATCAATTTTAACTTCCAGGTACTTGTGATTTATAAAACTTCCAGGTACTTGTCCAGGTACTTGTACCAGGTACTTGTGATTTATAAAAATTCTCAACAAACTCAAATAATTGTGATTTATAATAATTCTCAACAACATTCTAGAACAAACATAGCTCAACCCATGTTATCGGCAAGAAGACACTCATCCAAATAAAGGAAAGGTCACTTATTTACCTTATCTAAAAATAAAATTACCTTCTTGTACAGTTGGAGCCTTTATAAATCTATATCCGTACATATCGGATGAACTTTTTCTTGCCTAAACATCAATTTTACCTTTTTGATAAAAAACGGAAAAGACGCCGAAAATGCAAGTCATTTTCTGTTTTTGAAAGGGAATCAACCTAACGCTACTGCCTAGAATCAAGTAAGCCTTCTTATATAAGCTTTCAAAATTTATTATGATTATGCGACTAAAATGTGAAGTTGACTGTTAAAAAATAAAATGAAGTCTTCAGCTCGGAAAAAAGAAATTACTTTCCGAAAAACTCAGAAAAATTGAAATTGTATTTTATCATTGATATTACACAGAAATAGAAATTTGAAATCGAAAATAAATATGCTTAATAAAATAACCTTAATAGAAATCATAAATGTTTTCATAAATGGATTTGAGAAATCTGCTTCCGTAGATAATCCCTATGCAGCTGATTTGAAATTTTTAAATGGATAAAGGAATCTAAATCATGAATTTTCATTTTGAAACCTTAATATTTTAAGTAAGATTTTATTATTGTACTTAAATTAGGAGATAGTTTAGGAATTTTTTGAACAAATAAATTTAACACATTCTTCGAGACATTTAATTAGAAAGCTAACGTGAAATAAAAATGTTGAAAAGATTTATGCTATATAACGTTTTACAAATTAAAAAAAAAATTAAAAGTTTTTCTCTAATTTAATCTTAAAATTAAATGCTAGTTATTTATTGAGGTAGATTCTATTCATATAAATTATTATATTGAAATAATTCAATAATACTTCTGTTTACAAATTAACAGCAAAATCTATATAAACTAAACTAAACTCAGTGGCGGGACAGCCCGTAGAGGGCCAAGGCCTACTGTGCCCATCTCAGCTTTCTTAACCTTGGGCTCTGGGGTGCAGGAGCAGATGTTCCGGCCAGGTCGTCAGCCGAACGCGGAATCCCCAGTATTTAGTTCCCAAGCATGCTTGGTACTCATTTATCGACCCACTGAAGGGATGAAAGGCTGATAGGGAATCTGGATTGAGTGACACAAAAAAAATTATTAAAATTTTGAGCTTATATTGCATTGATTGTAAAGTAATTATTTTGTCACAAAAATGAAAGGCGATTTTTCATTATGAATAAATATTTTATTGATTATATATTGTCCTTTCTAATAAAATACCCTTCATTATTTTTCTGGCAGAAGCATGATTCTATGTTTATAAAAGTTTTTTTTTTATTTGGAGGGGGAGGCGAAAAGTAATCCATATGATTTTAAATCTTCCTATTTTATATCTGACCTCCTTATTTAAAGTCTTATTAGGCTTCAAAAACAAAAATAGTTTGACCTCTGAGAAGAAAACCACAAGCGTCAATACTGTGGCACAGTAATTTTTTTTCCATAAGAATATGAGGAACACATTAAGGTTAAACCTTTGACTTTTCAAATGATACTGAACAGTCGAATTGGATAAATTTAATGTCTCAGCAATCTCACAAGAAGTTATTCATTGGTTTGTATTAATTAATACCTTTATTGTGTCTTCATGAGCTTAACTTGTAGTCGTGCATCTTCCGGTCCTTTAATAAAACTTTTGCCAGATGGAAGTTTTGACAATCAGTTTTAGCACAGACTTACTATGGATATATATTCTCAATATATCAATATATCAGATGCGTATACATCGGATTTTTTTTCCTCGCTCTAACAGCATATTTAGCTTTTTGATAATAAAAAGTGAAAAATGCAGAAAATTCTTCTTTTTCCTTTCCATATTTGAAAAAAAGCCTGCTAAAAACAATGGAGTAGAATCAAGCAAGCTTTTTCGAGAGCACGCCTAGCTATATCAAATATCAAAATATATAAGGATCATGTGGCTTCAGTGAGAAGTTAGCTGTGAAAAAATGTAATTAATTCCTCTGTTGGGAAAACAAGCAAAAGTACTTTCCTAACAGACCAATAAAATTTCATTTAGAAGACTATTTTAAGGCCCACGACAATACTCAAATATTTTTATTTTTAATCGTTATTTAATTTAGTTTATGTACGTTGAGAAACATTGAGAAAGATATTCTAACAAAAAACCATGGTAAAGAAACTTCTGTTTTAAAATACGACTGCTGTAATTTACCCCAAGAGAAAATTTACGATATTTAAATCATATTTTTTGGTTCGTCGGTTTGCCCAATATGGGTGGCAAAAAGTCTAAGTATAAAATATTTAAATATAAAATGTGTCACAAAAAATTTATTTTTTAGCAAAATCTATTTTTAACAACAGTCAGATAAATTTTACGAAATTGAGAATCTGACTAAGACTACTTGAGTGAAAAATGCATTCAGAGTAAAGCCTACTTTTACATAAAACGGCTTACAGATAGAAGGCTTTTACATTAAACTCTCCATGTATTTTACATGTACTCCAAGCCCTACGTAAAGTTTGTATGTGCTTCAAACCCTTTGTTTATNTTGATTGGAGATATATATATATATATACACAAACAATATATGTAATCAGTATTGTTTTAAAAAGAACAAATACTGTAATGAACAAAATTAGATAAAATCAAACATTTTTAATTAATTTTAACAAAATCATTTCTCATTCCCCACCCTGTATATATATAAAACCTGACTTCACTTCTTATTGAGTAAGTCCTTATTTTCAAAAATAAAATTAACTTTGAAATCAGTATCCATCTTCAGTTTCTGGAACCATTCATTCAGGAATGCTTTAAGATAATGTAGATGAACACGATGTAGATGAGCACGATTTCGGTGAATCATGACATATGAATATTCCATGCCGAACAAATGGTATGCTTTTGGATTCGAAACAGGTAATATCCCTTCAAGTGTATGAATTCAGATTTCATATCTAGTACTTGTCAAAGTAATAACTAAATACCGTTGAGTTGATTTAATGGTGTGTAGTTAGTATTGGTATTGAGTATATCATTAAATTATTTAATTATTAATAAATACAAAACACAGATATGGTAAATTGCTTAAACAATGTATCATTTTAAAAATATAACGTATTTAATTTTCATATACAATGTTTCAAAATAAATGGAAGAAATGCTTTTTTACATAAGTTTATTAAACAAATGATTTCAACGAATTAGTGTACAGGTAGAGAAAATTGCATTGTCAGTGAGTTACGCTCGAAAAATTTTCGCAACTAAACTACGGTCAGTGACGAAAAACTAGTGTATCAGTCACTAACCATAAATTAACGTTATGCTCATAAAAACCATTTTCAGTTTAAGCTTTGACGACGTTGTTTGAGATACTTGCGAACGAAACAAATCGCGTAATCAGGCGAAATAGCGTAATGTTGCCATCTGTGAAGGAAGGGTTTCGTGTTATTTGTCCACAGTCACCAACAGTGAAGGACTACTAGAACAGAACTCTTTGGAGCAGGCTTCTGCAGTAGCCTAATACACCGATATAATGATAACCAAAAATGGGCATTGCAACACATTTACATTACCGAAGCAAAGCCTAGTATCAGCATAAAAAAGAGAGGAAAATTTGATGGAACACGAATAATTAGAAATCGCTTAGAACAATTTATTCCAGCCAATGCTGTTGCAATTATTGCGGAGCACACTGTAATTATACAGAAATAACTTTTGATAAAATTACTTTATGATAAACATAAATTTGTGATATGATACCATTAATATCATTATAAGAGACTATTAAAGCTAAACAAAATAATTCCATCACATTTTTATTCGCGAAAATACATTTATCATACAAAAATACAGTTTTGCAGAATGTTCAAATACTTTTTATTAGAATTGCATCATATCATAATCATTATGATTGTAAATGAATGTAATATTATGATGATATTAGATATTTTAGCTACATTTTTGCAATAAAATTTTAATCAAAAATGCGTTATTTTATACAAGGTTTGTAACACAAGCGAGTACATGCACTTTAAAAAACTTCGGAACAAGTCACAAATTTCGTATCAAATTGGAGCAAAAGGAAATTGGAACTCGGATTGCAGCGTCTGTAAAATAAAAATGGAGAGAAAATCCTGGTAAAACTACCGTACTGTACAGTAAGGACATTTCTAGTGAATAGAAAAAAATATAATTCTGGTTAATAAATCCATTCTTATGGGAATTTGTCCATTCATATAGTAATAGAGTAATTGAAATTCTGATTTTCAAAATTTAAGCTCGCATTACCACGTACATTTAGTAAATATAAAACTGAGGAGTAAATTTAACCGATTAAATTATTTTTTTGCCATGCATAAAGTATTACCTTAAAATCACACAATTTATCACATGTTATAAAACTAAATTTTATTGTTAATTTCACTAAACCCATTACCAAAGAATTTCATCAAAAATTATTGAGGTTCTTAGTGTTCCCTTAGAGCTAGGAAAACGATAGTTTTCACTGTATTCCAGTATATTTGAGCTTTTTTTTTTCTCAAAGCATTTCTAACGTAAAATTCCGTATCTTAGTTTTATGGTTTATCCGATTTTTTGTTCCGTGAAGTTTTAGATAAATATGGATTTTTTACGGTAAAAATATCGGCATTTTGGGTGCCAGTTTTTATTTTTAAGACGTGCTTATTTTTAAAACTTAAGTATTTTTCAAAAATATATTGCAGATCAATAAAAGGAATTATGTATTATTAGTATTCAATCAAAAACTTTCGAATTTCGAGTAAAACGTTCAATTGCCTATTGAATAGAATCAGACGTTATTAAGCAAAATATTAAATGTGTCGGGGTATTTAATTAAAACTCTCCGTTCAATTTTCTGAAACACTAATTAAAGATTTCAGAACTATTAAACATTTCGATCAGAACAGATTCGAAGTATTTGGAAACATGCGTATAAGTAAGAGTCTTTTCGAAATTGGACAAATAAAGTGACTTGTTTTTTTGAATTAATTATTATTTTAGCATAAATATAATTTAACCAATTTATAATTATGAAAAGAATAAAGTTTTAACTTTAATTACCGTTTGCTACGATTCATGCCAACTATGCATTTTTAAATATATTGCACAGTAAATATTAATTGGAAAAATGTATTTATTTGTTAACTGAAATCTTAAACTGTTTTAGTATAATTAATATGAATGTGCATTATGCATAATAGAGAAAAATACAAAATTGTGCATTAATTTTAACAAAAATGCATTAAATCTATGTTAACCAAACCATTCCATTAATATTTTATGAAACTATTTTCGAACAACTGTTTTCAGTTGTTTTAAGTAGATGTTTCCCTGTTTTGTCTGGCTTTTGTAAGCAAATTTAATTCCACAAGAAATGAAAAATTTTGTCTACAGATATTCCTTGAAATGCTCGTTATTTTAAATAAAAATTGTTTCAAGAAAAGAAGCAGAATAAATAATTGAAGCTATTTTTACAAATTAAGAAGTAATTCTTGAATGCAACGCAGAACCAAACGTAATCAAATATTTAGCAATACCCAATTTTTCAAAATAAAATTTATTTTAAGAAATTGGGGATTTTATATCCATTAGTAATTAATTTCCTTTAAAATTAGTCTTTTATAATTCATGTTCATAAAATTATATATATATATTGCACTTGGTGTCATGCTTACTAATACCTTTAAATTATATAAACCTTAAAAAATCGATCAAAGGATCATAAAATATATGTTCTATAAATAGGTCTACTAGAAAACAGCATATCATAAAAAAGTAAACTAACACTTAAAAAGAGAAGAGTACAATAACACTCTCTTAAGAAAGTCTAATAAAACATTCAGATNAAAAAATTTTTTATTTGTTAACTGAAATCTTAAACTGTTTCAGTATAATTAATATGAATGTGCATTATGTATAATAGAGAAAAATACAAAATTGTGCATTAATTTTAACAAAAATGCATTAAATCCATGTTAACCAAACCATTTCATTAATATTTTATGAAACTATTTTCGAACAACTATTTTCGCTAAGCAGGTGTTTCCTTGTTTTGTTTGGTTTTTGCAAGCAAATTTAATTTCACAAGAAATAAAAAATTTTGTCTTCAGATACTCTTTGAAATGCTTGTTATTTTAAGTAAAAACTGTTTCTAGAAAAGAAGCATAATAAATAATTGAAACTATTTTTACAAATTAGGGAATAATTCTTGAATGCAACCTCAGACCAAACATAATCAAATATTTAACAATACAAAATTTAAATAACATTTATTTTCAAAAATTAGGGATTTTATATCTATTAGTAATTAATTTCCTTTAAAATTAGTCTTATATAGTTCATGTTTATAAAACTATATATATATTGCACTTGGTGTCATGCTTACTAATGCCTTTAAATTTTATAAGCCTTTAAAAAATCGATCAAAGGATCATAAAATATATGTTCTATAAATAGGTCTACTAGAAAACAGCATATCATAAAAAAGTAAACTAACACTTAAAAAGAGAAGAGTACAATAACACTCTCTTAAGAAAGTCTAATAAAACATTCAGATTATATGAACATTACCTCTTACAATAAAACAATACTTAACGTTACCTTTTCCTTGGTCATTATATCGGTAATATTTATTTCTTGCCATGATTGCTACTTAAGTTCTATGATCTTGCTATGTAATCTTAGCACATTATGAAACTCTGTAAGGTGATAGGTAAGTATTTTGAATGAAATAAAGAATACGGAGAATCATTCTCTCTTAGGATTCTTTAGAATGTCTTTTCTCTCTCCTTTTTTTCTGTAGGTGTAAGAAATAGAAACTAAAAAAATATCTTTTTTCAGTAAGCTAAAAATGAAAAATAATATTATTATTTTCAGCACGGAAAAAGTAGAGAAAATTACGAACGAAAATCGCAAAGCGAATTTTCAATAGTAATAGAAGTTTACATAAGTAATGCGACCTAAGTTTCTCGTTGCTGGTCTGGCAGAAATAAAAGAGTTTTATCTTTTAGTATTCTTCAAAAACGTAAAATTAAACTTAAACTTTTCATTTTATTCCATCATATTTTTATATTTGTAAGTTTTTTATATTTGTAAGCAATTTTGTGTAGTGATAAGACGGCTGTAGAATTTGTCTGTATTCGTATTGACACCAGGCACAGAGCTTCAGTTGAAATAGGAGCACTTCAGCTTTTTAAAAAGTTTCAGTTGTTAAAAAAAACAATTGGAGAAAAAATTGAGAAATAAATTTTGCTTGAATATGCTAAATTGCTTGAAAATTTTTTTTTAATGTGAACTATTAACAGAAATAAAACCATTGTGCATTTTAATGAGAGTAATAAGTCTGATTGTGTTTAGAAATTTGATCTACTAATTATGGAACTAGTATATAGGGTGATAGGTAACTATTCTAAATGAAAAAGAGAATAGTGAGAATCATTCTCTCTTTGGATTCTTTGGAACGTCTTCTCTCTCTCTCTCTCTCTCTCTCTTTTTGTGGATGTAAAAAATAGATACTGGGAAATTATATTTTTTATTACTAAGAAATTATGATTGAAATTATGCTAAGCTAAAAATAAAAAAATAGTATCATCATTTTCAGATCTAACACGGTGAAAGTTGTGCATATTGCTGATGAGAAACGAAAAGCGAATTTGCAATAGTGATAGAAGTTTACTTAAGTAATGCAGCCTATGTTTTTCGTTGCAGGTCTGGCAGAAATGAAAGAATTGTATTTTTTAGTATTCTTCAAAAATTTAAAAGTTTTCTATTTTATTTTGTCCATATTTTTCTTTTTAATTTTGGTCTTTTGGTAAGTTTAAGTCGAAACATGGTTGAAAACTTTTGTTTAGTGATAAAATGGTTGTAGAATTTGTCTGCATTCGCATTGGCACTAGCTACAAAGCTCCAGTTCAAATAGGAGCACTTCAGCTTCACAAAAAAGTTTAGCAAAAAAACTATCAGCTGAAAAAAATGGAGATATAGATTCTGCTCGATGAACAAATTGGTAAAGAAAAAATAAAACGTGAAATATTAACAGAAATAAAACTGCGGGTCATTTTGAACAGTATAATAAGTCGAATTGTGTTTAGAAATTTGATCTATTTGGGGAAAAAATAACATCAAGTTTCACTTTATGCAGTCAGGACACCTCTGAATCTGACTTTGTCATCTGGCAAAGTGTATGTTTATTGCATGCGTTTGGGAGTGAAGAGCAGTCTTTATATTTTAAAACGGAATCTGTTTAATAAAATTTATTCATTACATTTTGCAGGACTGCTAAAAAATGAATGCATGATTTAAAAACTCAATTAGAGATGAAAGGAAGAATAGGGGAATGTACTGTCCAACAAACATAAGATGAGCCCCGTTAATCTCACTGAGATCTGGACTAAAAATTGCTAGATTATACATTTGCTGCATGCCGTTTCGGAAACAAGGTACTTTTTTTCAAAATTGTAATAAATTCTGTCAAGAGGTGACTCTACTAAAAGTTAAAAGTTATAAAACAATGTTTTTAAAATGATTACCGTTTGAAGAAATATCTTGGTCCATTCAAAGGACAAAATAACTCTATTTTAAATGTATTTGACGGTAAAATGAATTTTACGGATGCTGTACCCAAAGTACCAGTACTTTATACCTCAAATTGATTCAGCATTTTTTATATTGCAGATCCTAATAACTGAACAATGCAAGTACATTTTTTAGGAAATAATTCACAATTTTAAATAAAAATAATAAACAATATAGAGAGCGAAATATGTTTTTTAATAAAAAAAAAGGAAATGTAATGTTTTTGAAATAAAGTAAATATGAAAAGAATACTATATATATAAAGTATCTTTCTCAATTAAACAAAAAATATCTATATTAACATGATTTTTTGGAATATCATTAAGCAGTTGTCTGAAATGGAAGAATAAAAATAAACTTTCTCTGTGAATATACGAAGCAAATTTAATTCATAAAGTAATCAAAATTCTTTGTGTCGAGGGAAAAAATGTTTTGAAATGTAATACTGATCCAAATTATTATCCTCGAACATGAAGAAATAAACTTAAGTTACTATTTTCAGATTAAAAAAGAATTGAAGAAGATTAAACTTTCATTGTAAAATAATCATGTTCGGACAAGGGAAAAGAAAAAAAAATCTATCTTTTGAAACAATGTTTTCGATATGGAATATGAATTAATAAAACCATGATTAATGAACAGAGCATAAATTTAAAGAAGAAAAAGAACAGAAAATCTTCAAATGATGTGATTTTTACGCATTTAATATACAATTCCTATGGTTCAAGAGGCTAAACTTAACTATGCTGTATAACTTGTGGAGACGATATAACATACACCAGACATTAAAACGCATCTTTAAGCATACTTTTTTCCGTCACAATTTACGCTGTAACATGGTTCGGATTAAATTACGGTATAAAGTACCGGCACTTTGGTTGCATCATCCGTAAAATCAATTTTTGCCGTAAAATATTATACCAGGACTTTTACGGAAGTATTTATTTAATAAGATTGATTCAGCGGTTTTACAGATTACTGTTACAATACTTATTACGGTAATTTTACTGAGGATATGTTGTTCCATTCCATGTTAGATACAAAAATATTTTACGGAAAAAGTACAAGCATTCTGAGTACACCTTCATATCATCAATGATAGATGCAATATGAAAAATTTAACAAACCATTTTACCTACACTATAAAAAAAAAATCCTAATCAAATTATTGTAAAAAGTATTAGCACTCAGGTTGCGGGACTTGGTAGTGGTCCGTAAAATCCATTTTTACTGGAACCTTTTGAACAAAAGATATGAATATATTGTAACTTTTACAGTAATGATTACCATAAAGTCACTGAATCACTCTAATTAAGTAAATATTACTCAAAAAATTGCGGTATAATATTTTACGCAAAAAATTTATTTTACGGTAAAATAATTTTCACGGATAATGCATTGAAAGTGCATTTACTTTATACCATAAATTTATACAAAAAATTCCATAGTGCATTAAACATCATACATTTATCATACGCACACGAAAACGAAGAAAGCAATGATTTTCCTTGTAAGGAAACATAATTTTTTTTTACATTAGTAATTTAAGGGCTCACAAAAGCACTAGATAGGTACAGCAAAAAAGTTTCCAAACTATTTTTTTTAAAAACTTAAAACTAGAGCACCTGAATTAGACAGGCCGACTCATCATCTATTTTTGCTCCAAAGAGCTAACATAAGCACAATACTAACATAACGTTAACTTGCAAACCTTTTTGCTCCAATATTGCTTGATAGGTCAGCTCTGATAGTTTAGGAGCCTTACTTATAACTATCTACAAATTATAAAATTGCTTTAACTTTCAGAAATTTTAAAAAAACGTTGAACAGTCATATCTTTATCTACTTTATAAGGTGTTATCAGCTTAATACAATGACGAAGAGGAACATATAATAGAATGTTATGAAATTAAATGCACAATACTATAATTTAAATTGAATATAAGTTTCAATTTTAGTAACGTTTTTCTATTGCAGGCACCCTGTAAAAAATGCCATATCAAATAGTATAAAGTAGCGGGAAATTTGAGTGCCTCGTTCATAAAATCCATATTTACCGTAAGTATTCTACTGCAAGATTTACAATAGCATTTAATTAGAGTGATTCTGTGATTTTATGGTAATGATTACTGTACAACTTATAAAGAACGATGCATCATATATTTTGTTCCGTAAAGTTTTCGTGGAAAAACTAGTCTTATACGGGTAAATACCGGCACCCTGAGTGCCAGTACTTTTCATTATTAATTTGATCTGAAATTCATACCAAAAATACTTCTATTATTGTATAAATCGAAAGTCTCCTACTAATGAGCTATTCAGAATAAAATTCGAGTTAGAATTCAACGTTCGTTTACGCGAATGGTTTATTGATCGGGTGTTTCAATAGGCTTAAAAACTTCTTCAAAACGTGTAACGAGTTTATTGAAGAGTTTCATTTGTATTACTTTTTTTTTACTGAAAAATACTTATTTTTTATCCTTTCAAGATCTAACAACTATGTCTTCAATGGTAATCAATACTTGTATGATTAGTTTATGTGTCTTATAACAAGTTAGCATCAACTAACAAGCATAGATCAATGAACATTGTTATCCCAGTAATAGGTTTATGTAAAGAAAACTAATGACCCAATAACGATAAATTTTAAATTAAATTTCTGCACGTTTTTGCTGCTGTAATACTATTGCTTTCTTCAATAGTTTCTTTAATTTCATAAATATAAAAGAAACGTTACTAACAAGTCAAGAGAAAAAGCTTTTATTCATTTTAAAAGAATAATACACAATTAAGATCATTGATTTTTGCGTTATATTTATTTTTCTCTTTAACATATTTATTTTCGTAATAATACATATTATTATGAAAATAATTTTAACATTGCAATGCACAATTGCAGTAAAAAATATCTTCTCTACTCGTTATAGTTTACAGATACATTTCCCTTACATATATTTACTATTAACAAATATATGTGATGCTTTACTATACACTGGAAAAAATTCCGGATCAAATTACGATAAAAAGTAGCGGCTCTCAGGAACTTTTTACCGTGAAATCTATTTTAAGCGGAACAGGTTACGCTACAAAAAATCTGATATACCATAATTTTTACAATAATAATTTCGATAAAATCACTTAATAACTCTTATTAAATAAATATTACTGTAAAATCTGCGGTATAATATTTTAGGGTAAAATGTATTTTACAGATGTTACAACCAAAGTGCCAATACTTTTAACCGTTTTTTTTACAGTGTAAGGAAGCATCTCATAATTGATTCATCGGCAAATTTATAAAATTCAATTTAGATATCGAATAAATGTCTTAAATTCAGAAGAAGAATACTTGATGCGCTAACAAGAACTTTACGAATATTAGTTTTTAAATTTTAAAGCAAGAATTTGGTCGTAATTTCAGTTATTATTTTCGCAATCATGGTTATTATTACTTCCATAATTCCCACATGCAGAGAGAATTTTTTAACTCTCAAATATACCATTCTTAAGCATTTAATTTAGCTGAAGTTAGTTTAATTGCATTTAAATGTTGAACAATGCTAAATTTTCTGGACAGAAGAAATTTCTTATTGTTTTGGACAAAAAGTGTGAATTTTGTCAAACATTTTTTTACATTTTGCAGTAGGGATGCTATAAACTATGGCATAATTAATAACTTGGCAGTATTTGCAGGCTTGAAAGTGGAATGGGTAGATAGTGGAATGCTTAAAACGAGTATGTGATGTGAATAGACGAAGGTAACTCAAGTTTATACAAGGCTATTACTTTTCAAATTTTATTTTGAATAGAAGGCTTAAGGTTAATAGGCTCCCGTAAGAGAACTTGCTTTAGTTCTCTTACGGGATTAGTTCTTAAGTGGCTTGACGAGTTAAAGAGAATGGTAAAAAATGTATACAAATTTCATCTGTTCTCTGCAGTATAAGCTGCGTTTAATTTTCTATAGAAGTCTTAAGCCTTAACTCTCTTACAAGACTAGTTCTTAAGTGTCTTGCAGAAATAGAAAGAAAAATAAAAAAATTTCACAAATTTCATATGCTTTCTGCAGTATTTGCGACATTATGTTTGAGATTGAAAAAAAAAAAGACAACGTTTCCACATATTATCTCTGACTTATTGCATTAAAAGAGGAAAGGGTAAATCCACCGAAGAATACAATTTAAGTATGGTTCAAAAGTACAAAAATTCACATGTCATTTTATACCCTAAGAAATTCTTTGAAGCTAAAAAAAAGTCGGGAAATTGATCAATAATTAGAGCCTGGAATGTTTTTAGAAAAATTTCATATGTCAGACAGATACAACATATATTTATTAAGAAAAAAGATGTGACTGAAGAAGTTCTTGCAGTTGACTTATATTTTTTAAGACATACATGATATTAACTACATAAAAAAAAATAATAATAGTACAAAAGTAGTTTAAAGATTCATCACTTAGAGTTAAGCAGGAGGAAATAATTAATGAACCCTGAAACAAATAAATAATAATTTATGCCCCATATTCATTAATGGTACAAGAGCTAGTACACTTAAAAAACAATTAGTCTTGAACCCTCTTAAAACATTTGAATTTTTTAAAATGCAACGACTAACTGTAAATATGGCATATAAAAACATGTTGTTATTGCGCAGTTAGACAGAGCAAGGAATTAAGAGAGGCATCCGATATTTTCAAAGAATTATGAACATGAACAAATTGCCTTGTAGTTATTTTTTAAAGAGTTATGGAAATTTGTCAGCATTTATGCAGAACTCTACGTATATATACAGTATATAAAAGCTTAGTAGTGCAAATTTAAGAGGAAATAAAAACTGAAAACTTTCATTTAAAAACAAACGATAACGCTAATTTTACCCGATTTTCAAAAGTTTTCCTATTGCATAGCTAATATATTCAAAAATTCTGCCTATATTTGTTTTTCTAGTAAAGATGATGCTATTTTAAACATGAATCATATTTTTAAATAGTTCATAAAACTACTAAAATGTTATAAATTCAGACAATTTTTTTCTAGAAATATTAATGTATGTATTTGCGTGTAATTTAATATCTGCTTAAACAAGTTGAACATTTCAGTAAAACATTCTCTTAAAAAAACTCGCATAAAAATTTCAAAAAAGTATTAAAATGCAATTAATTACAGTCCTAAAATATTTAAAAAAGAGCATTTTCTAAGAAAATAACCCCTTAAAAGTAATTAATTGCTCATGATCAATAAATTTTTTCAAAAAATTTATTTGCTGAGGACGCATTTTTTTTTAAATCTTATAGAATAAAAATATTTCGTAAATTTTCAATATTCCGTTAATAACAAAAAAAACTCGAAAATTGTTTTTTTCTGGAAATGCATCACAAACTTTTTATGAGCTGTGAAAAGTTTTTAAGCTTCAATTAAAGCATTAATTAATGTAAAACTGTACTACAGCTAATTAAGATCATATATCCTAAGGCAATATTTTCTGTTTGGTTGAACTTTTTCGTATGTTTTTTTGTAGTTGAATACTTAATCTTATTAAGTGTTCAATTGTTCCATTGAGGCAAATATTTTTTTTATAACGTTTTATTTGTTAATGATTTGAATGCAAAAAATTGTTGTTTTTTTTTGTTTTTTTTTTTTTTTTCAAAATTAAAACAGTGTTTTTATGTATATAATCTCTAAACACATAACGCTAAAAGACTTAAAAAAACCATCTTTTTAATTTAGGTGAAAAAATCATCATTTTAAAATTAATTTAACAATACTGAATGCAGATAATTTTTTTTTCTATATTTGGGATACAATAGCTTAATTTATATCGAGAAATAAATTAGCACATGGTAATATTGACTGAATAAAAATAAGAGGTAAAATGTAATAAAATTTTATCTTGAAAAAGTTTAGCTCAGTATTTTATTCATAAGTAATTAAAGTTTTCATAAGTTTTACACTTGCTGAAAATTCAATAGAATAAATATTTATCAAGTTATAAAAAGATTAAATTTATGAAAATGTGGTGTAATCAACATACTAGGTATAAGTACAAAAGTTAGTGACCACGCACACCTATAAACTGCTACATATCTTCTATGTAAGCTTCTTACTGACTGAACTTAATTCAAAGTCAATAATAATTAATATACATATATACTCATATATATTATATATCATC
>NC_092207.1:67656149-67752502 GCF_043381705.1 Parasteatoda tepidariorum
TTTTTAATCTTGAATAACATTTATATATATATATTAAAATAAACTTATAAACAAAAGCGGGTCATTTGTACACAATTAAAAAAATTCTGTTAATAACAGTACTGGATAGTAATGACATTTTTGATAAAGGAAAAGTTTTTTTAATAAAACTAAAATATATGGTATTTAAAATAAAATATTCATTTGGTAATTATTCACTTCATATTGTAACTGTTCACTGGAAATTTAGGTTTTCAAAATTATTTTTATTCTTACCACAAATTTAGTAAAAAAATTCAAAACTGAAAAGTAATTTGAAAAGTTTTATGCCATGTACTAAGATATGATAAAATTACCAAATTTTAACGCGTTTACCAAATTTATTGCGTTATATATACAAATATTTTATTTTTACTTTTGCCAAAGACGCTTCGGTAAAAATGACTGAACTTTTTAGCGTAACTATAAAACCAGAAACACTGTAAATTTACCGTATTCTTGTAGTTTCGATCATACTTTTTTCTTAGTTCGTAAAGTTTATTAAAATCAAAAAGATCTCTATATAATCAAGGGAATGTTAAAATAGATTATGAAATATATTAATATTTTCTTGGTTGGACAACTAAAAAAAATTTTTTTTTAAATATATTAATTTCTGTGGAGGTTTTAATTCCTTAAGACTATGTGAAGTTAATATAAATACACATCATATTATAAAAGAAATATTTAATTAATTTAATAGAATAAGTTTAATTATTACATTAGTGATATTTCTTACAGAATCTTTTATCACTATTAAGATGGGAGTTGTTTGCTTCAAGCATTTTACTACAAGATGACTTTATTTATCGGTTTTACTCTGTATTACCACTACGATTATTAAATATCTCACACATTTAATTAGTTACATGAACTAGACTTTTTGAACGTGTAGTTCTCTACTCTTTTTCAATAAAAGTGATACTTTTAAAAAGAAACGTAGTTCTATTCCCGACTTCAAATATATGAGTACCAGCTAGTCCGAGAAGTAAATGCAGCCGAAGCGCAATTTCAAGCACAATGCGACACCTTCAAGCCGTCAATAGGAAAGTATGAGGAGCCCTTACCTCATTGGTACCCTGGATGCTGATTTGTTGTGAGGGAACTTTTTGTTTACTTTTATGCAATAGACCATTAAAATTTGAATTCTTTCAAAGGTAAATTAATTTTTCTCCACAAAATAAATAATTTTTTTTATAGAAATGCTCATTAGTATTAAAATTAATCAAGGAATGAAAAAAACGATACGTTCACTATAAAAAAAATTAGTGCGTGGAATCCCTCCGCGCGGAAGAAGTTAAACTTCGCAACCTGCGACGCTAATTGCAGAAGAATCGGCAGTCGTAGAAGGATCACTTGTTCTATTCAACGACTCTTTTTCCTGCTCCGCTCGCTTCCGTGCTCTGTAATCACGGTAATATTGTGCATTTTTCCCTCGTGGACCTCTTGAACCAGGGGAAGTGCTTGTGGTTGCCTCATCGTCTCGCTCTGAAAAATGCATTTGTATTAATAATGTATGTGAATGCGTCATAATGTAATTTCAGAAGAGAAAACCTAACAATCAATTGATATTCACAAAAGACTTACCTTGACATAACCCTAAATCCGTCGCATTGTCCGTGGGATTGTTTTCACTAATTTTTACAATTGTTATACACTAAATTTGAAAATAAAAGATACTACCCTATTAAATTATATGTGTATCGAACAAAACTAAAAAAATATTTATAGAAAAACAATACTTTCATGACTTTTATTATTTTTATGCTAGTGAGAACCAAAACAATACGGAAATGAATGAGGGAAAACTGGATCCTACCTCGGGATTTCCCGGCCAATAAAAATGTAGCGTTAAACGTTTGACGCAACCTTGTTGGAAGTCACATAAGAAGTATAACTTCAAAAACAGATACTCAAATATATCGAAATTTTTTTCGTTTTTGACAAAATCGTTTCCTAATACATGTTCCGAGCAAAAATTTTATCAAATTAAAAAATTAACTTTCGTTACTTCGGCGGGGAAAAGAAGGACGTCAAAATTAAATAAATATTTTGGCATTTCATTTTATTCTAAAAAATAAAAAAGCAAATGAAAAAAAAACTCTTTGCGCCTAATGTATTGAACTTTCTAATAGCCACTTTAACATGGGCACCATACAGTTAGCACAACACGACAAGGACAGAGAGATGAATTAGACCCATGCTGGATGCGGGATTTGAACCCCGAATCTCTCTAGTACGGGCCTACCATTGATCAATATAAAGGAGGCCCAACTAACTTGTCACTCTATTTTTAATTGTGTTGTCTTTATTCCAGTTTCGTCATTCTAGTTAATCTCCCACGATGCAGTTCGACGAGGTTTCGAGTTGAGAACATATTTTCGTCTCAGAGTTCGCGTTTTCTCTCAAATCACGTGATTTCGAGATAAAATGATTCTCAAAAATAACGAAATGCCTCTCATAGATTGCTGAATCGCCAAAAGTGAGAATTTTATTCCTTTCAAAGTTGTTTAGCTTCAAATTTGTGGTCTCGAATAATTGCTGAAGCACATTATTGTAACATTTTTAATCTCGAATAACATTTTTCACTTCATAGTAATAACTACATTTTAAATTTTGAATATATTTTACATGTTATTTTCTCATAACCGTCGTTGAACAGCCGACCCAGTTTTTGGGTTTACAACTACTAATGTTCAACTCAGTAGCCTTGTAATTTTGAACCCAATCCAGAAGACAAGGAAACTTCTGGATCATTTTCCTTCGTGGAGGACTTTTTGATGGAACTAATCTGCTGTTGCGTTACATGGAGAGGAAGACCACGAGTACCTCCCTCGGTTAGCCTGATAGCAAGGGGACTCTAACCCATGATCCGTCTACCACTGAGAATACTTCACGTCAGCACTGTGGTCGATTCAAGCCGAGTGCGGTATTCATATCGACCAGCCATCGCCATGATTCGAACTCAGTTCACCTCATTGAAAGATGAACGCTCTACCCCCTGAGTCATGGCTGCTCAAATTTTGCATATAAATGACATTGAAATTTAACAACTTTCAAACAATATTTCAATTTATTGAAGTAATATTCCAAAGGAATTTTGTAAACACTATTTATGCCCTTTTAGCTACCTTCCGTTGATAAAGAATTATCATCTATGTAAAGGGTTGTCTTACGGACTCCATAAAGGGGAAAACTATGCATTATTCGTTAATCCTGAGTTTTGCGCTCATATGCCTAATATGCAAAGGATTGTATTATGAGCGACATAAAAGGGAAAGCTAAGACACATTACTGAATCTGCATTCACCACAAATTGGCTACTTTACTTTCATGTGTCTTAGAAACAGTGACGATGAAACGATGAATCTTAAGTACGGTAACTTTTGAATAGTCATTAAATGTTTGAGAATCAAATGAGAAGCATTAGAAGAACCGAACTTCAATCATTATTTGGATAGCGGTCGTTACATATATACTGAGAGGCTTTTCTTAAACTACGGAAAATGAATAGGGTGTATTTTAAGAAAATATTCAACCCTTTTAAAGTCTAAAGAAAAGATATAGCTGATTCAAAGATTTATTTATTTATTTGTGGCAGTAGGTAATTGTAAGTTAATTAGTCAATTGTAGGTAATTGTAAGACATTGTGTACTCGTAACTCCAATGCATGCTATCGTGTAAATAAATGTAATTATAAAACACTGAAAAAAATTAAATTTATAAGAATTAGCTTATATTTTTGAAAATTTGCAGTTTATTTCAATCAATTTCTGATGTTGAATAACTTGTTAAGACTACCTGTATTACGACTGTTGCGATTACCTACCTTATTGGATATTTCACAATTACTAAAATTTAAAAGAAAAGCTCCTATAATGCATCATACAAAATATAATTGAATATATTTTTGAATGATATGACACTAAATATATACACTGAGAAAAAAGGATGGTCATAACTTCCAGAATATGTTACCGTGTTTCTGTCTCTATAGGAACATTAAAATCTTAGTATTTTTTTCCGAAGCGCTTTGGTAGTGATATTGTTAAAATTAACAACAAAATGTATAATAAAATTGACAAATCTAACAAAAGTTGGTTGTTTTGTCATGATAACTGAAGGCTTGACGTAAAAACAAATTATTCGATTAAATTTATTTTTCATGTTCGCATTTTTTTATTAAATGTTTGGTAATAAGAACTATAGATGTGAAAGCAAGGATTTCCCGCAAACCGTATCCGTATGAACTGGGAAATTACAATATTAATGATTTAAATACTGTATATTTTGATTTGATTAAATATAATTGTTTTTTAACCGGAAATGTTATTGCCATAGAGTTCAGAATTTTTTCCCTAATTTTTTTTCCCTGAGCATAAATTTGTTTGTCTAACATTCTAGCTTTGCAAACTTCAAAAATGTAAATTTTTGTTTGCGAATTGAAAAATATACCGATAAATTTCCCAGACGATCGCAACTTTTGACTATTTTTAAATGTATTAGGTGAACCTGAAACTAATGTAATTTCGGTACATTTGATACTTGTTATCAAGATTTTACTTTTCATCAATAATGTATTCACCCTCGTTAGCAACAACCTTTCAAATAAATCGATTGCAAATAAATCAAAATTGAATTGAAAAAAATGAACTGGTTCTTAAGACTAACGAATATTTAATGCGACAGAACGATATTACTTTCCGGTCCCCCTAATATGTGAAATAAGCCTAATTTCTATCTAAATCTATCTATAAGAAATTTAATTTTTAAAATACTATAATGCTTTCAATATTTTTATCGAAGTTTTACCCCATATTATTATTATTTTACATGTTGTTGATCACTTTAGAAAAAAAATTACTTAAAAATCCACATTTTTATGTGAGGTCAATAAATGACCCCACCTGATCATTAATGTTTTAAAACATCATAGTATAAAAATATAATTAAAATAATTACTGACGTGGATGAACCGGCAAACTGCGTAACTACGAAAGTATATCACGCAAAGCAGTGTGTTAAACTTGAAAAATTCAGAAAACATTGTAAAAGAATAGTGATAAATGAAATCTTTTGGCCAAGAGTAGTTGGTACGTTGCCATGCCCTAGAAAATTTAAATTGATAAACCACTACGAAATGTGGCATTGTTTGTAAAAAAATGTGTCAAGATTTATAAAAAATAATAATCATAAAGAAATAAGCCATGGGAGTAGTGATAAAAATGCTTGGTAAAAACTACCTGAATATGGTAAAATTAATCGTTTTTTGACGTTATGGGAACACCCAAATCTCGATATTTTCTACCGAAACGCTTTGGTAATGATCTTGGAAAAATCAGCCAAAAAGATATGACTTTATTATAATAGATGATTAAAATGTTGTAATGTGGTAATATTTGGTAATTTCATCATGATACCTTATAGCACGACAAAAAAATCATTTATTTTGATGAATTTACTTTTCAATTTGTTATTTTTACAAATGGAGTATTATGGCCTATAATTTTGAAAACCGAAATTTCCGGTAAACCATTGCCATATGAGCGGAAAAAATACCAAAGGAATGGTATAAATATCTTATATATTGGCTTTATTAACCAGAATGATAATACCGAAATTATTTCTCCCTAATAAGATTTTATTACATTTTCTTCTTTCCTTATGTATGTATCCATTGTTATATTATTACGTAATTTTAAAAGCCAAGTTTTTGGTTTTATTTTAAATGGTAATTGAATACACGCTTTTAATAGTAACACGAGATAACAATGGTCGTTCATGTTTCAAATTTATCCCTGGTCGTATTAAATTAAATTATATCAAAACAAAATTATATCACAAATAAATTATACCTAATTAAGTTAAGATTTATGGTATTAAATTCGTTTGTAAAAAGATTCGTTTGTTTTTAAAATAAAACTCTATTAAAACTCCCAGTGTTATTGAAAGTTTTCGATAAATTTATTTCGAATTAAATACCATTTAATTCGAAGTCAGTTATGAAAACTTTCACCTATGCATGAGATCATTTCTTTCATCTGAAGCTATCCAACTATTTCAGACCAGTTTTTATTTCTTGTACAACTCAAGAAAGGTTTCTTTAAAACTGTATCATCCCAAACTATATGAAATGACATAAAGATATGCGGCCTATAAATCCATCAGTTCAAAGTTTGGACCTATTACGTCTGAAAATACGGTTTCTTTAAAACTCGATTTCTCAGGAACTGTTGGACCGATTTCATTCAGTTTTCGTATTTTTCCATGATAATTAAATACTTTAAAAAAATGTATACCACCTTACAATTCAAACTTTTTTCGACTATTTTTAAATAAAATAATATTAAAATAATAAATATTTATCATGAAATATTTACTATTATTAAACGTTAATTGCGTATTATTATATGTTAATAAATTTATTAAAAATATTAAATATTTATTATTATAATAAAAAATTTTCAATAATAAAACTCAATTAAAACACTGAATGTTATTGAAAGTTTTATTCGATTTCATTTATAGAAAAGTTTATTTAAGTATGTGTTCATTTCTTTTGTCCTACTATTTCTGACGAGTTTTGATTTCCTGCCCACAATTCAACAAAGATCTCTTTTCAACTATTTCATATCAAACTAAATCGAATGACATAAAGATCTGCGGCCCATTAATCCATCTTAAAAATTTATACTGTGCAGCAGTGAATGCTAAATTGTGACAGAAACTTTCTTGGAAACAATCCAATACTTGTCTGACGAATAAAATTATTTCACTGAATAAGTAAGAAACTAATTTTTCCAATAAAAGAAAATGAGTGTATCAGAAACTTTTTTTTCTAGTAGTAAAAAAAGTAGAAACCATTTAACTGGTATTGTAATGTAACAATAAACACAGTGAAGAGTTTTACTTTTAACATAAGTTGTTAAAGAATACTAAATTGGCATTTTATAAAATGTTGCATTGTTTAAATTGCTGAATTCACTTTACGATTTTTCTGAATTACTATATTTGTAACAAAATAGAATATTCCATAAAAAAATCCTCTCTTTCTTTCTTTTTATTAGTTAAAAATACTTTAATCTACTATATGAAAATATAGATAGGATTAAAAATAATTTTTTTTTAAATTGATTAATATTTTTTTATCTTGTAAAAGCTTAATATTTTTAAATTAAAATGTATAATGAATTGATCCATTTTTTCTTAATTTACTGTTCTTATTTCGATACATAAATAAGGCAATAATACATAAGCTATTTGACAATTAAACTGTTTTAAATGCTAAATATCTACACGTAGTTTCTAATGAAAAAATACTAGCCATTATATTTATTTATTATCTTTCAATATTTTTGGATAAAATTACAGGTTTTTATTAAGCACAAAACAATTTTAAAACTATTTGAGAATCTGTTTTTGTTCAGAACCACACAAGAGGTTGAAAAATACGGTCTTATTCTGCACACAATTATTTAGTTTACTCTCTGCAATATTTGACTTTCGAACAAAACTGAAACTGTGCAAGCAAAATTAATACTAAAAAAACTGCGATTTTCAACAAATAGCCCATATTTATTAATTTTATTAAGGAATTTGTTTGTGCAATTCAGATATTTTATTTTTTATTTTGTAGAAACAATGATCCATATCACATTTTAATACATTGCTTTTGTTTTTGTTAGATACTTACACTGTAAAAAATTCTGATAAAAGTATCGTCCTGTATAGTAATAATATTTCCGATTAAAACAAACAGAATTTCGGTTTTCCAACCTATTGGCCAGAACCTATTTCTTTTAAATATTACCATTTGCTTACACATGACATTGGTTTGATATCTAAGGAAGAAATCTATTTTGAAAACAGAAAGTT
This sequence comes from Parasteatoda tepidariorum, assembly GCF_043381705.1. Taxonomy (NCBI): domain Eukaryota; kingdom Metazoa; phylum Arthropoda; class Arachnida; order Araneae; family Theridiidae; genus Parasteatoda; species Parasteatoda tepidariorum. The sequence continues at coordinate 67,664,043 of NC_092207.1, forward strand.
ATTATGCATGCATAACAATTTTTGGACTCAATTCATATTTAATATAAGTTTTTTTTATTAGTTTCTTATTAAATATTCAGAAAATAATTTATTAAGATAATGTATATAACGATGATGAGAGTAAGTGTAAAAAATGAAACATTTTTTTTAAAATATTTTAGTTTATTTTTAATGCCTAAATGAAAAAATAAAGCAATCACAAAGTATTTATATCTACTGAAAATGTGCATATTATAAAAGCATTCACGTAAATATAGATATTTGATAAAGCTACTCCTGGCCAAGGATTTTTTTTTTAAATTATTCATTGACACGGATAAAATCATAAAAACGGAAATCAAAACATATGAAAAGTTCTAACAACAGAATTTAAAAATATATAATACCTAATAAAAAACAGTTTTGCGCACTGAGAACAAAAATTTATGGTCAAAACTACCAAGATATGGAAAAATCTAACTTATTTCTAGCTCTATGGGAACACCCAAAAGCTCAGTAATTTTTACCGAAGTGCTTTGGTAATAATTTTGGCAAAATTAACATTTAGATATGGTTTTATAATTTATGATAAAATTTGGTAAAAGAACTAAAATTTGGTATTTTTTTCATCTTACTTTAGAGCATGATATAAATACCATTTATTCGAATAAATTACTTTAGAGGTTTGTATTTTTTCGAAATTTGTGGTAAAAAGAACTATAATTTAAAAAATCAGATAGATTTTTGGGTAAATCCTTACCATATAAATGGAATATTTTCATAAAATTATCAATTAAATTATAAATATTTTAAAAATTTCCATACGTGCAGATAAAGTTATCAAACAAATGGTCTAACTACCGTATATTTTGGTTTTATTAACATGAATTATTGTTTTGTTTTTTTTACCAGAAATGACAATACTCCAGAGTATGGTACCGTTTTTTTCTCTGTGCAAATGTAGCATAAACCATAAATTGAATATGTAAATATAAAATACGAAATATAAAATTAAGGAATCTCATAAGATAATCACGAAAGAAAATTCTTATCTAACTTAATTATTCAGACAGAATTAGATAATGAACAATATTCTGAACACTCTTCTCCATTACTATTCTTTCATGTACTGAATTAATTTAAAAGCTACTGCATGTATTTTTATTTTATGGTTAACGTAATCTTGCGTAAAACAAAATATTTTTCGGAAAGATTTCTTTCAGGATCCTTTTTATATTCTTCGTGAAAAATTTACAATCTCCAGAGAAAGTGTCCAGCATGTTTGGCAGAGTATTTGGTAAATGTGTAATGAAGTGATCCGACCTCCTTGCTAAGGTTGCGGAAAATCTTATGAATACTTTATGAATAAAAATAGCATGTTCTCGATTGAATGTGCTTTTTAAGAAAAAAGATTGATCTTTATAATGCATATAAAAGCAAGAACTTTAGCTCAAAGTAGTTAACCTATTCTTTAGAGTCGAATAAAATATTTCATTTTAAATCATTTCCAATGTATTTTACTAATACAAAATATGAATTTTCATAGGCTTAGTTTATGGCTATCTATGGGTCTTATAAATAAACTATAAGCATTTATTAATGTTTGTTTGACACTGATATGCAAACAACATTGGAATATTGATGCACATAGAGAAAATCATTCTAGTAAAACTATCGCAATGTATAATAATAACAGTTCTGTTAAAAAAAAATGCATTACTACTATAATAAAACCAAGATATACAGTATTAAATCAATTTGTTTGGTAATTTTTCTGTTCATATGTCAACACTTCACCAGAAATTCTGGTTTTCAACGTTATCGCTCTTCTTACCATACATTTAATATAAAATGGAAAACTAATAAGTGAATTTAACCGGATAAGTTAATTTTATGCAATTTTTTTAAGGTAGGCATCACATATTATAAAACCATGTTTAGTTGCTTATTTTAGCAAAATCTATACCAAAGCTCTTCTGTAAAAAGTGCAAAGCTTTTTGATGTTCCCAAAGCGCCAAAAAAACTATAAATTTTACCACATTCTGGTAGTTTTGACAAAACTTTTTTTTCTCAGTGTGCTAAACGCTATTGGATTGCTTTTATTTGAATAGTTTCAAAACAATGACGGTAATTTAAAGTAATTTTGAAATGTTGCTAGCTACATTTTGTCCTTCTTAATTGTAAAATTACTATGTGATTTAATAAATAAACATAACCACTACATCTTTACCTTACGGATAATAACTTAATAGTTATAAGAGTTTTTTTGCTTGTAAGTATCTTAAGAAACTCATTAAAGAGTTTAAAACTAACATTTTATTTATTAGTTTAATTAGGCAATCTTACTAGGTGAATTGCAACAGTTGATATCTAAAATCCTACAATGTAAACCTGAGTAACTTTTTTTTTGTTAAGAACTGAAATCAGGGCTGTGGAATTACAATAGAAGATTGAAAAAAATTTCCATAAGTCTGAAATATTGCTCGACTCTGACGAGGTATTGATGTTATGAAATTTACTTTAAAAAATATTTACAATGTATGTAAACATAAATATTACTGAAATGAATACTGAGACAACTATTTAAATTATCAACTGTCACAAATTTAATTTATCCCATTTAATCGTTTTGGCCTATGTTTTACTGAGCTATTGAAATAGTATACCTATTCCAAAATTAAATTTATTTAGCTCACTTGAAAATCCAGAATGTGACACAGAACTAATTACTTTTTAATTTACCTATTCTTCATGGGCAACAAATGAATAATTTTACTTAACAGAAATTTCCCTGTTACAAATATAATTAGGAATTTTAATGCGAATACACAACTTCATATTACTTGAAGACACAACATAATTTCACGGAAATTTCACTGTTAAAAATACGAATAAAAATTGCAAATATGAACACATAACTATACTGCTTATATATTTCGAAGATTCTGTCATCTACTTGATGTACTTACAAGTACCTGTGACTGATTCTCATTTGTCATTTTGCTTCTTCAAAAGTAGATGTTTAAAAAAAATAATATTAATAAAAATTATTATTGATAATTTTTGTGTTTCGAAATATTCAGAGAAAAAATGCAAAAGAAAACACTTGAAATAGAACTAATATTCGAACAAATTAAACTTTAAAAAAAACTCAATCTGTTATGCTTATAAATAAAAATAGTCATTTCTACAAATCAAACTACAACTCTGCAGTATAATTTTTGGGATCTGAAAAACGCTCCATGTTTTACTATTTAAATGTTAATGCTTTTTGTACTAATTATCGGAAGAATTTTTTTTATTCTATTTCATTCCGCGTACAAATTCTTAAACACCTTCATAGTTCAACGTTTCTAACTGTTATAATATCAGCACATCGAAATAAAATAAAGCATAAAGAAGAACACGTAAAACGGCGAAAGCTGCGGTGGCGCTTACGATTTTGAAATTTAAAATGATTATATATTACTAAAAATGTTTACTATTTAAATAATTGTATACAGTACGGAGAAAAAATTATGGAAAAATTACCGTACTATATGGTAACGACACCTCTGGTTTAAAAATATGCTTTATAAAACCTAACATTCTGGTCAATAAAACCAAAATATACGCTATTTAGACCATTCATTTGGTAATTTTTCCATTCATATGGTAAGGTTTTACCAAGCAATCCAATTTTAAATATAGTTCTACTTACCACACATTTAGTAGAAAATGCGAAACTTAAATGTAAATTTAACCGAATAAATGGATTTTATGCCAAGCTCTAAAGTATCTAAATAAAATTAGAAAAATTTTATCACATTTACCAAATTTTATCACCCATTTTAAAACTCTATTTAATTCTCAATTTTACCAAGATCGTTACCAAAATACTTCGGTAAAAAGTATCGTGATTTTTGCTGTTCTCATAGAGCCAGATACATAGTAAATTTTACCATATTCTAGTGATTTTAACGATTCTTTTTTTCCTCAGTATGGATCAAAAATATGTTGACCCCCAAATTGTTTAATTGTAATACAAAATAATTCATAAATATCATGAATTATTTATTTTTTAAATATGCTTAATTTTTCTGTTAATTTTTGTGAGTATTTATTAAATTAGGTTGTTATAGCTATTTTGCAAGATTAAATGAGGTTAAAACTATAGTGGCGGTTAATAGGTGGAAGTTTAAAGGTTTTAATTTGAGAAAACTATTTTTAAAACTCTTAGACAAATTATAAATGCATGAAGAAATCTTATCATATTGTCAAATTTCCATAATATTTGATAAGTCATCTGAAAAGTAAAAACTTACCTTCCTTCACAAGTGACAAAGACGCAGAGAAGCTGACTAACAAAATCATTCTTTAGGAAAAATTTCATTGTGCACAACAATAAAGGAGGTCTCTCAACCAAGAGGCGAGTTTTAAATATTCTGACAATTTCTCATCACTTTAAACAATAAACGTTAATTAATGTCGTGGTAATTTTTGACTAAAAACATTAGAGGTTTGTCAACTTAACTGATGTTCCCAATATTTTCTTTTACAAAGAAATTAGTATTAATATTTGAAGGAAATATTATTTACCATATGAAGTTTAATTTTAAACATGATAAGCCTATTTTTAAAATTTAAATTTAAATTGCTATAGAAGAAACGTCAAAATTACTTTATTTTAATGAGATTTCAATTACATTTTTTTAATTAAAACTAATAATTCTCATCGAAAAATCTCAGCTATTACTAAAGGCACTGAGAATAATATTTAAATTAATACTTTTAAAGAAAAATAAGAACCCTTACAAACTGTATTCATTTATCTTTCTAATTTCTTAGAAGAAATATCATTTAAGTAAGCTTATATTATTTTAAAAGTATTTGTAGACTGATGATTAAACTTTTGAACGTTTTACACTGTAAAAAATGGATGCTCAAATTTCTCGAAACTTTCTTCGTTTTTTGACAAAAATGTTTCTAATGGATGCTTTGGAAAAAAATTGCTTCAAAGTGATGAAATAACTATCATTACTTTCTTGAGGAAGCGAATTTCCTCAAAATTAAAGTAATATTTCGTCATTCTTGTTCCCTCCCCCCCCAGAAAAAAAATTTGTTGAGCCTAATGTTTATGGCTTTTCTAATACTCACTTTATCATTGGCCCCATGTAGGTGGATAAATGTCGCCCAAACAACGCAAGAAGAACAGATGGAACGGAGAGTTAAATTACACACCAACCCGAAGCGGAATTTGAACACTGGATATTCCAGGTACAAGGCCAACACCTTGACCACCATACAGTCAGGTTGGCATGTTTTGTCATAGATTCGATAGTCTAGTTTTCATTCTAGTTGTCTCATGCCCGCTACGTACAGCGATGAGGTTCCCAGTTGCGGAAACATTTTCGTCATATATTTGAGAGTTCGCGTTTTGTCATTAATAATGAGATTACGTTACAGAATGATCATCAAAATTAACGAAATACAACTTAAGGTAGACAAAATCGGCAAAAGTGAGAGTTTTGCTTCTTAGAGTGTAGTTCTATCAAAGTTTGATTAAAATTGAAAAGGCGCTTAAACTTATGAGACAGCTTTTTGATTCAGGACAAAATAAACGTCATAGAAGTGTTTTTTAAATTGAACAAAGCTCCACTTCCACGGTCAAAACAATAGGATTTTTAAAAATCCTCAAGCGAGATATTTTACACAAAACAATTAACTCATTTTATTCTAAAGTGTGATTTTTTTTGTGTTGTGATCAATCCAAACCATCATCATATTATAATTTAGCAACAAGATTTTTGCTAGCTGTTTTAATCATTGGAATCGCATCATTTGCTTTTTTTAAATATAAAAATATAACTCTGAACATTTAAAAACTCGCCCTCAAAATTATTTTAATTTTGCAAAAATATATCGTAAAAGCTGATTTGTATCATTAAGAGCAATTTTCAAAAACAATTGATTAACCAACATATACAGATGAAAGAAACTACGCATTTCAGAAAATCTTCTCATTAACCCTTTGACGCAGATAGAACAACGGCGACCTTTTATATATTTTTTTTCTGGCGCTAAGTACAAGCAAAAATATATTTCGATATTTTTTGGTTATAAAAAGTCTAAATGTTACTAAAAAATCTGTCAAATTATCAGAATTATGCTTGACAAAAATATAAAATCTAGTGTAAGTAGTATAGAAAAAAAATTTCCTTCATATTCAAAAATTTATCAATAATTGATTTTGAAAATTTAAAAATTTTCAGTGATGAATAACTGTTTCTCCTATATTTAAATAACTAAAAATGAGTGTAAATTTTAAAACTTATTGAATGTGGAAGTGAGAAATATTTGAACGCAGAAAAGGGCTGCTATGTTTCATGTTGTAGTTCATAATTATAAATTATTAAAATGCTAAATACAAAATATTGTTTAATGAAAATTCTGCTTCAAAAAGTTAAGTAGCAAGAAATAAAATTTAATAGCAATTGTATTACTAAATGTCTAGTGAGGAAAAATTCGTCCTTCCTAAAACGCATAACATTTATGTGTGCATGGTGCTTCAAGAAATTTTAACGTTTTGAACAACAAATGCTTTATGCTTAAAAGCTTACAAATCATTGATAAGAAATTTTTGTTACAAAACTATAATCTAGAAAACTATCAGAATTCTTTATAAGATGTTCTATTTTATGGTTATTTTTTACAACAATTTAAGCATCATTAATACAATACGGCAAGTAAAAACTTCTAAACTATATTATAAACAAATATATTACAATACAAGAGGACAGGTTGCGAAGTATAAAATGTGATATTTGAAGAGAAAAAAACGCAACAAACAAGAAAAATGGAAACAAGAGGAAAAAGCAAGTTCAATTTATTGTTGCTGTTGTCGCAGGACATTAAGGCAAGAGGTACAATTGTTCTTGTTTTTCATTGGCGCCATCTACTGGTTACGAATTCGTCTTCTGTCACATCCATACGTCACACCCGTTTATAGGGCGAACCCATTCATTCATCCACAGATCATAATTTTTACCTGAACCAGAGAACGATCAATCTCTAATCCAATACCCCCAGAGGTATAATTTGTTATGAAAACATGTTGGACGTGACCCGATAGATTGATAGATAGGACGTGACCCGATAGACCTGGATTCGTACTCCCGTTCTCACAAACACGAATCCAGTCCTTTGCCAACCAGGCTATAACGGCCCTGCAAGCAGGTTTATTTTGATTTTATTATACATTTTAAGGATGAAAGAATCGTATAAATAATATTTAACTTAACATGTCTATAACCAAAAAATATTCTTCTAAATGAGGAGATTTATTTTGTTCTATTATTTTATAAATTATCTAGTTAAATGCACTAGGATTTTCTAAAAATAAAAATGTCTGCAGCAAGAAAGTTTTTAGTATGTAATAATTAATTCCACTTCAGTAATGAAAAATGTTCGAATAATATGCAACTCGATCCTTAATAAATTGGAATGTCTATTTCTCAATGATCTCGCTTGAATTAAAGTTTTTTATTCCTTCCTTGTTTCAAATAATATGTTCTTATAAAGCCTTGTCATTTGCATGCATATTTGTTTTCATTATTAAAATTCATTGTGAAAAAATTCTTTTTATAATTTGCATTGATGTTTGTGGTAATTTAAGCTCATATTAATAGCACGCACATAAAAAACGGTGAAATGTAATAAAGTTTCACGAGAATGCTTTGCCTTCAAGAGACAATAAAACTTTTTTACTTTCTAACAATTTGCCTTTTTTAACACGGTAATGTGATTAATAAGAAACACAGTATTATTATGTTGAAATCTTACTAATTAAATAGATTTAAAAATTAAGATGTCATCTACAATATATATCTGCAGTTCTTATTAGCATTTCCTTTGTTTCAATATTTTACATCCATCTTTTATAAATATTTATATCATTTATTAAAAAATACTTAACTCAATTCTTTTTAATGTTTGTAATTATACATTTTTTTATATTTGTATAATTAAATTCCTTCCATTATTTATAAGCTGATAGTGTAACTAAACTATGCATGAATGCTTTGTGCATTTGAAAATGCTTAATATTTATAACAAATTGAGTCATGACAATGAATTCAACAATAGTAAAAATACTATAAATAATTTGATTCGTATTTTTTAACAATGTTTTAATCGAATTTGTTATAGATTCCTAAATCTAAAACTTTTGTAAAAGAATTGATTTTTTTTAGCAAAAAGGACTATTTCTATAATAATAATAAGTCTATAAGTCTATTGTCTTTATTAGCTTTAAATTTATTCTATTTGTTCTCTAAAGTTTAATTAAAATGTTTCTCCTCGTGAACAATAAAAAACTTAATTATGTATGTTTAATTATGTATGTTTCTTCAAACTATATCGTTTTCTTAAATAAGTTATTACATTAACTGCCTTTCGATTCGAATTTTTGTGTTTAAATAAAAATGTTTCAAAGCATCGCCATGCTTGTTAGATTTCAATGGAATAAAAATTAATAAAAATGCAAGCTAAAAAAATTTGCGCAAAAGATTAAAATTTTGCAGAAAACTAAGAATAGATTAATAAATAAAAAAGATTATACACTTGACAAACTGAAAATAAATAATTTACTAAAATTATAAATAACAATCTGCTTTATGGAGCACAATTTTCAGTCGGTTAAAACTAGCTTTAAAGATAAAGAGTTTTAGATTTAAACACACAAACAAAAAAGGGGAAATAATTGCTAATATTATTTTCGTCATTTAAAGAATAATCTATTGTATCGTTTCAAATCGTCGCTAGAGTTTTAATTATTTATGTACTTGGAAAATTCTGTTAAAATTTCCGTACTGTATGGTAATGAAATTTCTGGTAAAAGAAACTATAAATCTGAAAACTAAAACAAAAATATTTGGTATTTAACTTATCCATTCGGTAGTCTTTAATGATAACAGTTTACGGGAAGCTCCGGGTCCTAAAATTATTGTTCTTAATACCACACATATAGAAAATATACTAAGCAGAAAAGTAAATTTAAAAAAAATTAATGGTTCCTTGCCTTGCTGTTAGGTATCATGATAAAATTCTATCTCAATCAAATCATATCACAATTACAAACTTTTATCATATACCATAAGATCATCTTTTATAGTTAATTTTACAAAAATCATTACATAATCTCGTTATTAAAAACTATCGAGATTTTTCGTGTCCCTAGAGCCAGAAACATTACAAATTCAATTACATTCTGGTAGTTTTGACAGTGTGGTTTTCGACTATATATATTATGCAAACTTCCTCTCATGTTGCTAATATTGATAAATTGAAGAAAATCAGAGGAATGATAATTCTGAAAGATAAATCAACATAACTCAACTGCAGATTTTATTGAAACTTAGAGAGAAAAAATAAGTAGTCCGGAAGATATTTCACACCGTTTCTGATAGTAATAGCAAGATAAGCAATCATGATGGTAAATGACAACCATTAAAAAAATAATAATATTAAACATTATAGTGACAAATCTTTCAAGAAAAATAATAGTATTAATCAATATAGTGACAACCTTTCAAGAAAATAATAATAATTTCTGACAAATTTTAAATTTTGTATTAATATAAGGATCAAGCAAATTGGAAAAAAAAACCATTCATCCCTTAAGCCATACACAGACAAAAAAAGTACGTTTAGTCCTACCAGAATGAGGTAAAATTTACTGAGTTTTTCTCTCTCTCTGTATGTGAACATCAAAAAGCTCAGTAATGCTTACTTAAGTGCTTTGTTTACAATTTTGGTATACTTAAAAATAAAATATAATTTTTTAACGTGTAATAAAACTTGGTAAGCAAGGTAAAATTTGGAAATTTTATCATGATATCTTAGAACAGGGATGGGCAAACTTTTTTGGTCGAGGGCAAAATGTATCTTGTATCAAAATGTATATAATGTATCTTGTTTATGTTCCCCATGGATCGGGAAGTTAAAATTCTATCCGCTGACCGGATAAAACGTTCCGGTGGGTCACAGTTGGCCTGCGGGTCAAAAATCAAGAGAAAGAAAGTTTGGTGGGCCGATTAAAAGCGTCTGAAATATAAAAAAACGATATACAAGCTTTAATTTAAATATTTAATGAGATGAATGAAATCGTGATTTCATTTTCAAAACCGTAATTTCATTATTAAAAGTTCCTTATATTGAGGTTCAAAGTGAGATGTGCTTATTTTAAGGAATGAGGCTAAATGCTTGTCTGTAAGTCTACTTCTAAAATGATTTTTTCTAAGGTTCATAGTTGAAAACATTTGTTCACATATGTAAGATGAACCAAACATAGCCCTGATTTTCTGGGCATGAGATATTAAATTTGGGAAACTAGTTTTTGGTAATGATTTGCAAAACTCAAACTTTGGCATGTTTAGAAACAATAATAATGTACAATCTTTCCATACGCAATAAATAATGTTAGAACTCGCACCGGCAGAAAAATCCGATCCTTGGAGCTTAAAATGCGCTGGCTGCCACATGTGAAGCACAATTCAAGTATGTTAGAGAAAGACAAACGCTTGTAGGAGCTAATCTGCGGCTATCCTATAAATAACTTCTGCTCTCAACATTTTACCAATTGAAGCTGTCTGTGCTAACCATTTCCATCAAATCCACCAATAGAGATAGAAAAAAGGTCATCAGTACTTTGCTGGAAAAAAATAACAAAATAAACAAATCTTTAAACAAAGTAGACAAAATAATGGATATATAATGTATCTTGTTTACATTCACCCCGGATCGGAAGTTAAAATTCTATCCGCTGACCGGATAAAACGTTCCGGTAGGGCACAGTTGACCCGCGGGCCGTAGTTTGCCCATCGTCGTAGTTGTAGGTTAAATTTGCTTTTTAAGTTTTGTATTTCTAAATGTGTAGAAATGCGAATAAGAAATATGCTGTATAAGAAATATAATTAAACTGTAACTGTAAATTACCAAGAGAATGGCTTAAATACCATATATTTTAGTTAACTAGAATTAAGATTTTTATTACCAGAAATGTAATTAACATGCAGTAAGTTAATTTTTAATCCAACTTAAAAAGTGAAATAAAAGTTGTATAACATTTCTTCACAACGTATGAAGAGATATATTGCTGGCGGTTTTTCAAGAAATTAGCTTTTTCAAAATTTAAACAAACCAAGCTGATTCTACAACGACTACGCAAGGAAAAATTCTATTGAACTTATGAATATACTTTTTGTCTCATTGTAGTAAAAATATAATAAAACCTGTAATATATTGTTGTTGCTTTTTTACTTTTGATTTCTACGAGTATGTGTTCACTTCTTCAAAAAATAACTTCAAAGCCCATTCTGTTCACTTCTGGATAAAATAACTTATTTATTGATTTAAAATTAAAGATTACTATCAAGGAATTTTTTGTTTGTGTGTTTTTATTTTTTGCATACTTTTAACATTATTTTACTGCTTCACTTATAAAATTTTCAAATTTAAAATATTATTAATTATAATTTAATTATTAGGATTGTATTAAATAATAACGAATTTAATGGTTTATAATTATGACTATAATAACCAATTTATATATAAGTTACTAATTTTAACTCAAATTTGGATACTTTTTATTACTATGTACTTAAATAAACTATACACCAGTTAATGTCAGAAATAAATAAGCTGTATATAAGTATATTTTACGCTTTTAAAACATGCAATTTCAACAATCAACAATTATATCTTATACAAAGTAAGAAAGTTTAAAATATATAATTTTCAATGGATTATAAAAGCTCTTGCCAACTGAATACTTTAATCCTTTAATTATTAGAAGTGGGGCAATTCCACGGAAGTGTCAACTTTTAAGTGAAATTAAGACATTGGCAAGTTAGATATAAAACCTCTTCAGAGACAACCTAATTTTCAAATTGTTGAAATTTTAAATGATTCTTACATAAATATTAATTCTGTTTATCTGTTACATTCTGTTTATCATTTACATGTTAATAAAACATTTTTTAAATGAAGACTTTCTTCCACTAAACTTTTTGTCATTCCGTCACAGCAAATAGATGTTAATAACTGCTAGCCAACCTGAGGTTAATTTTCCAAATTCACATTTTACATTGCTTACACATTATACTAAAAGTATAAAATAGTTCAGAAAAATAATAGCTGCAAAATTCGCAGAAACTACCAGTTCTAAGCGGCATGCCAAAAGCTTGGTTGCCAAAATGTCATTCCGTCACGCAAATAAAAAGTTCGTAAAATTAAAAGTAAAAAAGATAGAAAATCCTGTTTTTTTAGTTTATGAAGCGCATTATGCCAATAATAATGATATGCATAAAAATTTTTTTTATTTGAAATTAGATACATAGAAACTTCAATTAATTGTTATTTTGCAAGTCAAAATGTCATTCCGTCACATATGGAATTGCCCAGCGTCGAATACTTTAACCTTTGAATAACATATGTTTATTAATTTGGTCAGTAAAATAAAAATACATTTTTTTAATTTATTTACTGAACGCATTCCAGCTTAAAAATTAAAGAAAAAAAACTAAAATCAAATTAAATGAAGTTAATTGGTGGAAAATTATGTAATTACTGATGAATTTCCAATAGATTTAACATTAATTGATCATCCTGTATTAATATTAAATTAATCTATCCATAGTGAGATTGAAAATCTTTTCTGAAATGAAAATAAATAGATATTGAAATAAATACTAAATCCTATTTAAAAAACTCATCTCAAATTAATCTTTGATGAATATCTGATGGATACAACTCGCAATAAAATTTAATTATACTGTGTGCAAAATTAACATTTCAGTTCAATATTAAAATAAGTACTAACTCAAAATTTATTTATAGCGAGATTGAAATTTTATTACTAAATGCAATTAAATAGAACCATTTCAAGTTAGTTTTCTAGCTGTGGATACAATTTTCATTCTGATTCTATAATTTTTACATTTAGAACTAACTTTTCAGTTCAATAATAAAATACCATCTGGAAAATAAATAGATATTGAAATAAATACTAATTCCTATTTGCAAAACTTATCTCAAATTAATCTTTGATAAATATCTGATGGATACAACTCGCAATAAAATTTAATTATACTGTGTGTAAAATTAACATTTCAGTTCAGTATTAAAATAAGTACTAACTCAAAATTTATTGATAGCGAGATTGAAATTTTATTACTAAATGCAATTAAATCGAACCATTTCAAGTTAGTTTTCTAACTGTGGATACAATTTGCAATTTGATTCTATAATTTTTACATCCAAAACTAACTTTTCAGTTCAATAATGAAAAACCATCTAATTTATTTATAACATGATAGAAATTTATATTAAATTGCAATTAAATAGAACCACCTCAAATTAATTTTCATGCTGCAAGATGGATACAACTTGCAATTACATTTCGTAATACTGACACTTTAAACCAACTTGTCAGTTCGTCCTTTGATGCTCAAACATTTGGTCACTCTGATTAGACATCACGGTCTCTAATAACGTCACTTTAAGTACCCAGGATGCTTTAGTTGCTTCAACGTTAACGAATAATTATATGAAATTGTTGAGCATTGATATGAAAGTTTCAAAATCATGACGGATTAGAGCTGTTCTGGAGTGTATAATTTAGTTAGGGATTGGATGAACTTGAAATTATGCATTAAGTTATTTAGAAATATATATACTTATGTAAAATTATTTTTAGCTCTCAGATGGTTTTATTATTTTAAAATAAAAAGCCAAAAATAAACTTTTTAAGTGCACAGTGAAAAAAGGAACGGAACATTTTGGATAGCTTTTGATCTAACGATTGGATCTTCACATTTCATTGAGTTATCTTAATGGTTCGAGAGGTCGATCTCTCGAATTTAAATCGACCTCTCGTGGCTTAAAGTGTCATTAATTAGTGAAGATGTTACTTCAAGCTACAAAATCAAGCCCAAAAATTAAACTTTTCTGAACAAGTTTTTCTTCGAAGGAGCCAGATTTGTGCCACAAACTGGGAAATACTGTTCCAATAATTTGGTCAAGAGAGCACTCCAAGGTTTTGGATCCCTTAATATTAATCTTACTTTTTGCGTATTCCGCCAATCTCAAGAATTTTTTACGCGTATTGAAAAAATTTTACACGCAATCGTAAATATTTATTACCTTCTACTTTTTTACTTAAGAACAGTAGAATAATTTTTGAAGTGGAATGTATCATTTTAAAAGAACGTGTTTTTACAAGGCAAAATACAAAATTTGAAAAATACAAATCCCGAGATAGGTGAGATACGCAAAAAGTAAATTTAAGATTAATGGGGGGGGGGGACTTTTAAAGCGCTGTTCTGACCAAACTATTTAAACCATATTTCCCAGATTGTGGTTACCCCTTATGTTATGGAGCTCGGAAGAATCCGTCGAGAAAAAAAAGACATATTTATTAGGAAAAAGTTCGTTTCTATGACAGATTTCGCAATGTAAACTATAGTCTTTCTAATTAATTAGTATATTTAAAGGTTCAAAACCCTCGAACCTTAAAAATTGAGACCGAGGACGTAAAGATCCCATCATTAGATTAAAAGTTATTCAGGGTAATCCCTTTCTCTTGCACACTGTTCTTCTTTATATATATTTTGCTTCCAAAATTTACAAAGTTTAAATTTCACAAATGTTTTTAATTAATTATGCGAAGTTCAAGTTAATTTTGAAAGCATTTTAGCTCTATTCTCAAATACTACATTTCATATTATTTGTACGCAAAACTAACTTTTCGATTTTCAAAGTTCACTTTTCGAAGTTCAAGCATTCGATATCGCCGATGAGACACAACATGTTCTAAGAATATCAGTTTTAGTATTCGTAATGCATGAATTCTTTCAACGTTAATGAAAGATTATATAAAAAATAACTAAACAGAAAAAAATTATCGAAGTATCAAAGTAACAAGTTATAGACCGCTTGTTAATTGATACGATAAAGATTTAGATAAGAATTTGATGAGCTTGTATTTATGCCGAAAGTTTTTCAGGCATTACACATAATAATACAAACGATATATATTTTCTTACTTTATAACCGTCGTTGAACAGCCGACCTCATATTGAGTTTACGACTTCCAATTTACAACTCCGTAGCCTTGTAATTTTGAACCTAATCCAGAAGACAAGAGAACACCTATATTGTAGAAAACTGTAGCCCTCGTGATGGTCTCTTTGATGGAACTAACCCTGTATTTACGTTACACCGTGGGGAAAACCACGGTGGGAAAACCACCAGCCTAACAAACGGTGTATATTGACTTTAATGCACTAACGGAACTATGTTCTTTTTTTACTAAAACGTTAATATTATCATGTTTCTGACTCTATGGGAACACCAAACCGAACATTTTTTACCGAAAAACGCTTAGGTAATTATTTCGGTAAATCTACAATAAATATGGTTATTATATCAATAGGAAATTGCGAAAATTCTTTTAGATTGTTGTTGTACTAAATATGGAAACTGCTGAAACATGATCAAACAAAGAAAATCTTCAATATTTATATGGCAGCATTTTTTAAATTAACAAAATTGCCACTTTTAAAATTTTAAAAACATATTATCTAAACAAAATAAAATGTTAAACCATCTCTAAAATGTTAAACCACTCTGAAACGAAGATAGTTTCCTTTTATGTATCCATTTTATATGACAGTTTTTGTAACGTTTTCAACAATTGAACTGAGGGGCTATCAAGAATTCAGAGAACCCCCAGTCTAAACACCAAGAAGTTCAAATTTCCTGTGAAAGCATATTTGCAAACAGACACTTAGGAGAATGGGAAGAGTTCCAAAATTTGGCAGTAGATAATGTAGCTAAAAATGGAGCCAACCTCTCGTTATTAATATTAAATTTTAAATAATCTGGCTACAACTCAATCACCAAAGAGATCATTAGAATTTAGAGGAAACCTGCAACCGAAACATTTTTGTGGTTATAGAAAAAAAAAGCTTAGAAAAAATAAAATTGAAATAAATTTTGATTTCCGATCAGTCATGGTACTGAATTAATAATTAAAAAATAAAAGATAAGAGATAAATGATTAAAATAAAAGATTAAAAATAAAAGATTAAAGATAAGAGATTAATGAATAAAAAATAAAAAATAACTTCCATTAAAAATATATGAAATAAAAGTATTTATATTTGTTTTTTTAAATGAAATGTGATAAAAAATAATTAATTGTTTTCATTTAATCGTAAAAGGATTAAGAATAACTAAAATAATAAATGTATGAAAATGGAGGAATTTGAAAAGCTGGGAAATATCTAATCTCAATAATGACTTCGCAATGGTTTTATAATCTGTGATAAAATTTGGTAAATGAGGTGAAGTCTGGTAATTTTATCATGATGCCTTAGAACACGGTATAAAATTAATTTATCGATTAAATGTACTTTTAGGTTTTGTATTTTTTACTAAATGTGTGGTAATAAGGACTTTAATTTTGAAACCAGAATTTCCGATAAATCACTACCATGCCAATAGATAAATTGCAGAATAAATGGCTTACATACCTTATATTTTGTTTTAATTACCAGAAATAATTTTTTTTACCAGAAATGCTGTTACTGAACAGCACGGTAATGTTACTTAATTTTTCTGTTCGTATGCCAACTAATTTCCAAATTTAACAAACTGTGCATCGATCAATTTAGAAACTTTTTTATTAGTTTATGTTTTTTTTTTCAGTTTCAATGATACTCTATTCTTGGCGCTTTAAGATCGACGCAAAAAAAAATTTTAAATAAAAAACATTACTTGACTGATTCTCAAAAAATCGTTAAAAAAAAAGTCACCTAAAGCACTCTAATTAAGCCAAAGTAAGTACCTTTACTTTTTTTTACTTTCAGTCTCAGCAGCTTGTGCCTGAAATATTTTGCGTAATTACTGTTAANATATATATAACAAAAAAAATTTTTTAACCTTAAAAGATAATTTTTTGGAATACCTTTTTCCAAATAAGAAATTTGCATATTAATAAATTTTTTTTTTAAATCATTTACTTGAAGATATTTTAGTTAAAATTATTTGAGCTTCAAATACATTGTTTAAGATAGATACCCAACAAATTCTATCTTTGCAGGGAATATGTTTGTATTTTTATTTATAACATCTGAATACAAATTGATAGCAGATGGTTTATGATGACTGTATTTTCTGAAACAAAAATTAAATTTTTTAAACTAAAATAAAGCTATTGAATTGGAGTTTAAAGAATGAAATTTTACTTTATTCAATTTTTTGCCGTACAATAATAAGTAAGACGGTAAAAGAAAAACTTCATAAAAATTTATTCTTCTAAAAAAATTCCACGCCGTGAACAAAATCTCATTTGAATGCGTAAGATTAACCCATGAGCAGGAAAGTAGCATGCCTGAATTGACGATAAAATCGAAATTCTTAACAGACAAGTTTAAAGTTGATGCATTAGTATTCTTTACTAATGTCATCCTAACCATCAATATCTTTATAAATGCCGAATTACTTAATACGCTTACAAAATATACTGTAAGTTTCTATAAGCGTTTAATACCTTCCAAAAAATTTGAAATGCTTACAAGCATTTTGTTTTCTTTTCCTTTCAATCTAGAATCCAACGAATAACAATGAGAAGCAATAAATTCTGGTAAAATAACCCTTTTGTTATAGCAATAATTTTAACATTTTCTGGTTTAAAAAAACTTCTTTTGGTAATAAAACTAACACACTTACCATTTAAACTATTCATTTGGTAAACTTTCCATTCTCACGTTTTACCAAAAATTCTGGTTTTCAAAATGATTGCTCTCATTATGAAAATATGAAACTGCAGGATTAATTAAGTAAATTTTACCATATTCTAGTAGTTATGACAAATCTTGTTTTCAGCGCACAAAACTATCTAAACCATTGTTTTTCCTTCAAAAATGTGTGCCTTGATGTCCTTTAAGGAAGGTACGTTATTTATTTCGTACTTAAGTTACGCAATGTGCTATTAGCAACGGTCTGAAAAACATCCCTGGAGATCACGAACCAAACTATCACAATTTTGATCCTCTGAAGAGGGGATCTCATTCATAAGGCCACTTCCTCAATTTAGACATATATCTAAAAAGGAAAAAAATTCAGATCCCTGCGCAAATGGATCAGTGACCGACCACAGGACTTTCGATTCCACAGATTTCTATCTCAAGTATCACATGCATTAAATGAGTTTAGGCAGTGCCGAGGATCGAACTGTTGCCCCTTCCGTCCGGAGTCCGATTCTCTTACCCCAATGGGCTACCACGGCTTTAATGTGTTTTAGGAGACTTAGGAAACATTTAATTTATAAAAGAAAAATAACACACACACACACACAAATATATANTTTCGATATATATGTATATATAATTGGGTTCTCTTATAAATATGTAAACTACATAGCAAAAAATCTTAGTCGCATAAGTTTTGTTAAGCATTTTTATACTCATTTCGAAATAAATTTTAAGTAATTAATACAATAAATTGTATAAAAGCTAAACACATATATGGTTGATGGCTTGTCTTTGTTTACAAGCGGAAAGTCGAATTTGAGAAGATGTTTTAATATCTGCTTGTGACTGTATGTCATTGATATAGCTCTTATTACATACCGAATTCTTTTAGTTTATTTTTAATACCGCAATTACAATGGAGCAAAAAATATTCAATGATCCGCATTTAACATTTGATTAACTAACATCGGAATTAAAAAAGGAATCCTACTTTATCAAGAATATATTAGCTGTATATATAATGCGACATTTTTAGTAAATCAAATACACTTAAAGAAGTCAATTTAAAATATGTTTTATAATTCTAACTATCGTCTTTTGTAAAAGTTAAAACTGACAACATTTTTAGCAATGCTTAGTATTGGTTTCTATTATTTTTTATAAATACCTCTCTTTTCAATTTTCTGTACTTTTTAATTTTAAAGACATTTGGTCAAAAAAAATAAAAGCTTTTTACTTTTGTAGAGCTTTAAGCATCAAAAAATAACTCAAAAATAAAAAAGATAAGCACAGAAAACTCATTTCTCCAATTTATTGAAATCCATCCTGTCAAAAAAGAAAAAAACTGACCTACTTTCTATTTAGTGTTTAGAAAATAAAATAAAAGAAGCTTTAAAAAGTGTTTCCGCTTTTCTGAGTCATAAGCTCACAAATACAAATATATATCTTCAACAGAAAAGAGGATTTTTAAACATGTCATTTATTTTGCCAATTAGTATTATTTATTAAATTAATATAATTTTTATGATTTTCCTCTTCTTTCCTAATTTGTTGGAATATATTAGCTTAAATTTTATTTGCTGCTGTTGAATAAATTTAAAACATTCGAAAAGTTAGATTATTTACATGTCATTGTTCCAAAATGGTACATGGACTTCGAGCTTGAATTAAATAAGTAATTTAAGTCCGCATAATATTATTGTTTGTATATTTAAAATTCTCATTATTAAGCATTGTTCGCATTTAGTTTGGTTCTATTTCCATATTTATTTGATTTTTTATGAATTTTAGAAATTTGATATAATTTGTTGTATCCTGAAGAATTTGATGGAAATTTGAATTTGTTTAGAAATTTGTTTCAGTTTTATCCTGCTTGTAATTTGATGATAGTTAGTTGATCATATTAATTAGATTGTTGATAGACTATTTGTTGGAAGCACGTCCCTGAAAATGGTTTCGTCAAAATGCAAAGCAAAGTGTGAATATTTTTACATTCTATGAAAAAGTATGAACTCAGTGTGTCACAAACAAGTCTATTTTTAGAGACCTAAATGCATATTTTGAAAAGATGAATATGGAACGTCAATATAAAATTCTTTTCTTTTTTTTCTTTTTTTTTGCTATCATTCTAAAGTTTGGGTACTTGTGGAAATTACGCACATGTGTGTTAAAAAATGTTGCTATATTGAATGTATTTTCAGAAACAGATTTTTTTTATCTTAAGAGCAGAATTATAAGAAAGCTGAAACTGCAATATTCATTATAACATTCTATTTAACTAAATATCAAATTATATTTAATTTTCACCATTTGCAAATTAAATGCAAGCTAAAAATCTTTCTCCACATTTTTTTTCTGAATTATCTTTTGTAATTTATTTAAAAACATATATAAAGCATTAAGGACTCTAAACTAGTTTAAATGTTTGCACAAAATAGTCTAAGCAGTCTTTCTTGAAATATACTTATTTTATATCGAAATATTTTATATAGTCTAAAAGTGTTAACATACTAATTTTTATCGTGTAATTTCTTGCTGTATACTCGTTCTTTACAATTAGTAAAGAAAAAGTGAATAATCAATAAATCAGAATTGAAAAACAGTTCAAATTATGACCAAAGCTGAAAGACATATATCAACGCAAAAAAATAAAGCTAAAATATTTATTTTATTTTATTTATTATTACTTTTTTTGCCCTTCCTTGTGGCTTTAATTTATTAGATTAAGCAAACCATTCTTTTGTTTTTCGCCCAAAATGAAAATAAATTGAATTCAGAATCACTTCCTATGAGTCTCTTACTAGATGCAAACTTATGATATTCAAAATTTACCACAATGACGCTATTTTCTCATGTTCTTACCCATTACGAGGGATCATTATAGCTTCTTTTCACAGGATCTAAATCAAAACTGAACATATTGGTGCAGTTTTAGGTACCTAATATACTAATATAACACTTTGTACCATAAGTATATTTGTTACCTATTAAAACTGGGACATTTGTCTTAATAACAGTGATACCTATAACCAAAATTAACTAAGCATCATTAGAGACAGTAAAAGTTTAGTATTTTTTTACGTTTTTGAGCAATTTCAGGATTGAAGAATAAAATTGCTTCTCTCGCCCACTTTCCAAATTTCAAAACACTAGCTGAAACGATTTTGCACAGAGAGAAGAAAAAGTACGGTCAAAATTACCATAATATGGTAAATTTTGCCTTGTTTCTGGCTCGATGGGAATACCAAAAAGCACAAAAATTTTTATCAAAAGGCGTAGGAAGTGACTTTTGGTAAAATTAGCATTAAAATTAGGTTTTTTAACAATGCCATTTATTAATCATTATGGTAAAATATGATTATCTCCCCATGATGCCTTAGAGATGCCTTCATTCAATTAAGTTCATTTTTCAGTTTTGCATTTTCACTAAATGTGGGGTAATAAGAACTAATTTTGAAACCCAGAATTTCTATGCGAATGGAAGAATTTCAAAAAAAAAATATGGTTCAAATACCGTTATTTTGGTTTTATTAATAGAATTATGTTTTTGTTTTCTTATTTACTAAAAGCTTTATTGTTGTGCAGGCACGAAAATATTCTCAGAATTTTTCCCTGTATGGAATTGTGAGAGGGAGACACAGATGCACACATACTCTTAATTTTATTATAATAGATTATTTGTGAAACTGCTCAAATATTAAATAATAAAAAATGTATTTCATTTATATAAACGGAATGTTATGCATTTAAGCAAGGCAATATTAGTGGGTTCCTTTTATGTGATCCAAATAAAGAAGATTGGAATTCTTCCGCAAGTTCAAAAATTCTTGTCTTACATGGTTCAGCTGCTTTTTGGTATCGATTTGTTACGAATAAAAAATACTATAAAAATTGAGGAGAAAGTACATAGTACATTTTTTCTTGATATACCTGGAGTCAATAAAGAGTTTTGTACTTACGAAAGAATTTCGTTTTTGCTTTATCGAACTAATAAATCCGATCAAGGAATGCTAAAGCTATGTTTTTGTTACATTTGTTTTTAAATAATTCATAGACAGCATCAGGTAAAGAAATTGTTTTAATCTGAAAAAATAAAAAGAAAATAAAGAAAAATATTTAATTAAGACTATTTCAAAAATTTATTTCTTATAACAAGAAGGAATTTTTGCAATTTTTGTTGATAATGAAAATAAAAAGGTTCTTTAATGAATATAAAAAGATTCTCAGAGTTTTTCTGAAACTGTAAGGAAATCATAAAAAATAAAAAACTAATTTATATTTCATAAATCGCTATATTGGAATTAATAATAGCTCTGTTTTAATATTTAATAAGTAATAAAAGCACAGGCGAAATACCGGGAACTGTGTTTTTATTGTAATTTTTTCATTTAAATACATTGTCAGTTTTTGAAAACAATTTTATATTATTTTCTTATTAACGTTCGTACATTAAAAAAATTTATTTTTCTGGTTAAAACGGTAATAAAAAGGTACTTAACATCCAAGTGCTTTGAAAATTGAAGGAAAATCATATGCGTAGTTTTTTAGAGAATTTAAATAATAATTTTTTATCAAATGGTTAAAAAAAGCTTTGATTTTTTTTTCTTTTTGATTGGAGTTGACTGATAGATATAAAGACAAAAACAAACAAAGCACAGTAATAAAAAAATAAAAACTTTAAAAAGTATGATGTGGGATTCATATTTTTTTAATAATTAATTCCGTAATATCTTATCTATCTTAGGAAGAAAACTTTCTATTATAGAAACGTTATCAGAGATTTATTATAAAATTATTTTATAAAAAAATAGCTTATTGAAAAATAATAACCTAATTATCTTTACGATATAAAACATTTGAACCTCTTTTTCCGTTGGAATTTTCTATTCATCCTTAAAAAATATTTTTTTGGAAACGTTATCACACTCTATTCTAAAATGCATTAAATCGTGAAGTCCATGAATGAAATTTAATGAATGTTTATCTATCGAAGTCGAATTTAAAAACCATCCACGACATAGTATTTGTATAGATCAATTGCAACTTCATCTCCTTTAAGAGTCTCCTTCATCTCCTTTGAGAACTACCAAATGATTATTGATTTTGAAAACTTGAAAACTCCCGTCTTCAAGTTTTACTAGCTCAATATTAAGTATTAAACAATTACTAATTATAATTCCGTATTTCTCGTAACAATGCTGATTTTTGACACAAATATACCATTTTAGTGAAATCATTTTTGACGAAGATTCCAAAAAAAAATTTTATAATAGGAGCAATTGCTGAAGTCACATTGTAGACTTATCGAATCGTTATAACTTTGAATTTCATAGGCCCTAAATAGTGAAATTCATTACTGAAATTTAACATTTCTCCTAACAATACTGATTTGGGATACAAATATTCCAGTTTAGTGAATTCATGTTTGACAAAGATTCTAAAAATTGCTGAACTCACATTATAGATTTATAAAATCCATCATTAAAATTTAATAAGTGTTGTTCAAAATTTAAATCTAAAATCATTTGCCACCCGCAATATTTACTTTGAAGAGATCGACACATTATTTGCCTTCATAACTTTGAATTCTCTAGCATAATTAGGAGAAAACAAATGATGGTTGATTTCAACAGGTTAAAAACTAACGTCAAACTACTTTTGCTGACTTAATATTAAATATTTATCAAGAGCTATAGCTTTACATTTCTCTTCAACTCTGATCAAGCCAAACTATTACGTTTTAGTGAATTCGTTAATGACAAATGCACCAAAATTATATATATATATAATGGGAAGAAAAGTTGGGATCCTAAAACTTATTTTATAGAACCATTATCACTTCAATTTTTGTTGGCCTTAAATACTGAAATCTATTGCCAAACTCTCTGAATGTTTGCCAAACTAGTCAGATCAAAAATCATGTCTCATTATTTATCTTACAATATCAAATGCTGCTCACTTCATTAGTTTTAATTCTCTAGCATACTTGATATCAGTAAAATGATGAGTTATTTGAATGAGTTGCTAACTCCGGTGTCTGATTAACTGGCTTATTATTATGCATTCATCAAAAACTAGTTTTGTTTCTATTTTCTCATTTTAATACTGATTTGTGAGGCTCACTATTTCGTTTCCGAAAATTATTCCGAACGTTAATGCGTTAATTTCAATAGATTTAACGTCCTAATATTTATTTTATAGAACCATTATCACTTCGATTTTTGTAGGTCCCAAATATTGAAATCTATTGCCAAACTCTCTGAATGTTTGCCAAATTAGTCAGATCAAAAATCATCTCTCATTATTTATCTTACAAAATCAAATGCTACTTACTTCATTAGTTTTAATTCTCTAGCATACTTGATATCAGTGAAATGATGAGTTATTTCAATAAGTTGCTAACTCTGGTATCTAATCAACTGACTATTTATTATTATGCATTAATCAATAACTACTTCTGTTTCTATTTTATGATTTCAATACTGATTTGCAAGACCTATTATTACGCTTCAGAGAAATCATTTAAGACAAAAAATTAAAAAAATATATAAATTTAACGAGAACGAAAGTTAAATAAGCATTATAACTCCATAACATTTCGAATATTGTGTTTTTTAACTTGATAGCCTTCGAGAGTTTTTAATCTAAAATTGATAGTAAATTTTAGCATTTACTTTAACATTCTTTTAGTCCCTGGTAACAAATTAGTGTTATTATTAAATATATCTTCTTCTTTATATTAATAAAAGTTTTATATTCATGTCATTAAAAAAAATGTTTAATGTTACCTTAAACAACTTAAGTTTTAGGAAAAGTTCCTAATCTTAAAGTGCTTCATTTTCTCTACACTAATTAAAAATTTTTAAATATTTAATGCATCGTCTTTTTCCTTAAATAAGAATAACGGAAAATTATTTAAAGACATGATTCATAGTAAAACAATTTAATATGAAAATTTTCGCTCTTCAAATGGTGCAAAAATTATAATGCTGTATCTTTCGTTCTGTTATATTTCTCTGAAGCATTAAAAAATGCTTAAATATGCAAAACATTTATCTGGTAAAAATTTTTTAAAAAATAATTTTATTTCATTATTTATTCTTATCAAATATTTCTCTATTTAATGTAGCATAAAATCTAGCATTACAAAATTTTTATGAGGTCATATATATTTTATAATGCTAAAGTTCGCATTTAAATTTTTACTTAGTTTCATATGTTTGTTTTAATATTTAATTTTACTATTATCATACACCGCAAATAAAATTTTTTAATTTAAAATAACTTAAAAAGATTATAATTTAATACTTAAAAACACTTTTAAAATATTTTAAAAGAAATTCGAAGCTTCTTTTAAAGACAAACAAGTACTTTACTTATTGTGTTGGGTATTATTAATGTAATTAAGGTATATTTCTAGTGAAAATAATTTTAAAAATTTTTATATAACAGTATCAAGTATAATCATATCAAGACTTTTAATTTTTTCTTTATTCCTTAAATTCCTTTTAAGTTGCTTTGAAGATCTTTTTTAATCTTTTAAAGCATTTAATTTAATATTATTTGATTCTCGAAATTCGAAGTATTTAAACTTCTTTGCAAGTAAAGGAATTTTATGAGCATTAAATCTAAAAAGAAAAAATAAATATTCCGCACAAGTTAAAAATCTGATCTAAATGAAATAAAGTAATAATTTGATAAGTCTTAAAAAAATCATATTGAAGACTAATAATTTAATTACACCATTTTGTCTTTGCTAAACTTTCTAAATTAAATTTAAGTATTCAGTAAGTTTAATTCAGTAAATATTTGATATATCGTCTTTTTCCTTAAATAAAAATAGCGGAATATTATTTTAAGACACGATTCATAGTAACACAAATTAATATGAAAAATTTTGCACTTTAAATTGCTTAAAAATTATATTGCTATATCTTTCTTTCCGTTATATTTCTCCGAAGTATTAAAAATGCATGAATATGCAAAATTTATTTGGTAAAAAATTTTAAAAAATCTTTTATTTCATTACATTTCATTATTCATTCATTTTAAAATATTTCTCTATTAAATGCAGCATAAAATCTAGCATTGTAAAATTTTTATGGGATCATATATATTTTATAATGCTAAAGTTCATATTTAATTTTTTGCTTTGTTTCATATGCTTGTTTTAATATTTAATTTTACTATTATCTTACTCTCTTAAAATGAAAGAGTTATTTCCCCTACTCAAAAAAGAGTTAAATTTTTTTAACTCAACTTGAGTGAAATACATTCTTATTTGAGCGAAATTCTTGCTTTGCATTAACTCCAACTTGAGTGGTATTTATTAAGCAATATTTGAGTGCTTTTAGCTCAAACTTGAGTGATTTATTTATTATTTAATTGTGTGCGAGATATAAGCTGGAATTTCTATCGTTTTATTTTAAAAAGCAAACGATAATAAATCTAAATAAAATTGTTATGTTCTGTGATTTAAATAGATTATGTCTTTCTTTCTATTTTACGTTTAATTTTTTTTCTGGAGAATATGTCACTTAATATTTTGAATTAAGAAGAATTAAAACAACTTTTAGTTCACAGCGGTATTTCTGAAGAAGACGCTGTTTTACTCTTCAGTAAGTAGATATACTTTGNAATCCTGAAATAATTTTCCTGAAAAAATGACAAAATTATGCAATATTGAGCAACAACCACAACTAAACTTGGCCAATTAGCTCTGGATACTTTTTAATCAAATGCCCTAACAAATAGAATAATCGCTTCTTTTTTTTCATATTTCTTTTTATTTTCTTCTCTTTTTTGTTTCTATTTGCTATTTTTTCCTCTCTTTTTTCTATCTGTCTCGTCTTCCAACCTTAACCATTAACCGATAAATGCCCTTTTACGGGCATAGGCGCGGGGTTAAATGTTGGTGTGTGTGTGTTTGTTTTAATATTTAATTTTACTATTATCTTACGCATCAAATAAAAATTATTAATTCAACATAACTTAAAAAGCTAATAACTTAATACTTAAAAATACTTTTAAAATTTTTAAAAGAAATTCGAAGCTCCTTTTATAGACAAACCGGTACTTTATTTAATGCATTCGTTATTATTAATGTAATTGAAGGATATTTCTAACGAAAATAATTTAAAAAGATTTTATATAACAGTATCAAATATAATCTTATCAATTTTTTTCTCTGTTCCGTAAATTCCTTTTAATTTGCTTTAGAGATCTATTTCTTTTTGCTGCCACTTAATTTAATTTTATTTTATTTTCAAAGTTAAGAGTATTAAAACTCGTTTGTAAGTGAAGGAATTTTAAGAGCATTAACTCTAAAAAGAAGAAATAAATATTCCACACAAGTTAAAAATCTGATCTAAATAAAATGAAGTAACAATTTGATAAGTCGTAAAAACTATGGTAAAACTGTAACATAAAAACTGTAACTATGGTAATGCTGCGCGGCAGACCACACTACTTTCGATTCCGCGAGCAAGTATATCGGGTGTACTCAGTGGGTCTTAGCAGAGTCGAGAATCGAACCATTGCCCTTCCGGACCGGGGTCCGATGCTCTAAACACTGGACTACCACGGCCCAAAAAATTTTATGTTATAAAGTATAAAAATGTTTGCACTATTTTAAAGAATATAATTTTGAGTGATAAAATACAAAATTTGACTGAAATCTGTCTGACAGTTTCTAAGATATTAAATTTTAAGAAAAAGTCAGACTTTCTGCTTGCTTCAATGTCTAAATTTTCATGGTTCATTCTAAGAATAAACATTAAAAACCGTTTTTTGCGTAGATATTAAGGCAGAAGAGGTGCGATTGTTCTTTTTTTCCAGTGGCGCCATCTAAGGGGAAGAACCAGGCTTTTGCCACATACATCACACTCGTTTACAGGGCGGATCCATTCAGACATCCATTCATTCATCCACAGATCATAGTTTTGACCTGAACCAGCGAACGATCAATATCCTATTAAATGCCCCAGAGGTATTGATTTGCTATGGGGAGATGGAGGACTTTGTTACCTGACAGATTTAGCATGCGCCAGTCACCACACGTCTTTGGCCGGCTGGATTCAGACTCCCGTTCTCGCAAACGTTAGTCCAACCTTGCCAACCCAGCTACCTCGGCCAAAAAACTGTTTCAAAATTAATTTATTTCGATAAATCTTAACTTCTTTTTTAATTTTAAAATAAAATGCAATGAAACAAAAAATTGTTACAGAAATTAGGGTGACAGTCGTTTGTCACCTACGCCTAGTGTCAAAGACGTCAGGTGTCTTTAAGTCCGGAAATCACACTCACTTACGATTACTAGGGCTGGCGTCTTTAGATCCAGTAATTAACTACAATTGCTAGGTCTATGGACAGAATAAAATTATTTTTCGCAAGTGCAAATAAAAATAGAGAATGACCATGGCAAATATTTCAAATTTTCAGACAAATGACATTTTAAATATTACGCTTATTAAAAAATCAATATTTGAAAAAATGCAATTTTGTAAAACATTTTCTTTTATATTATAAAATAATTTTAACATTTTAAAGTGGAGTTTTGTACTGAAAACAAAATTTTAAAACAATAAGACCTTAGTTGTTATCTACACCTAAAAGTTGTTATCTACATCTAAAGACGCATTTTGAAATAATCATTGTTCAAATTATTATTAAAATAAAAGACAATTTCCTATTATTTTTAAATCCGTTGCTGATATTAACTAATAAACTATAAAAATGATTTGAGCACAAAGACATTTCTTAAAATGAGATTAAATTTGAATAAAAACACATCAATAATCATATCAATATAATGCGAAACCTTTTTTCATTTGTAAAATAAAATATATCCCCAGTTACGTATATCACCACTCAGTTACGTTTCCTAAAATATATCTTCTTCTTCCTTTACTTAAGACAATTTTATTAAAATGCATTGCAAAACTGTTATGTTTACAAACAATTAATCTTATTCCTGTTTAAAAATGACAAAGACTCAATAAAAAAACGAAAACTTTGAATGCATGAGAAAGATGTTTAGTTATAATTTTTGTTGATATGTATCAAACAATATATTCCTTGGTCTAGATAAATACATTTAATTTTATTGAAAAAGTGATTAAAATAGAACCGAAAACACATTCATCATTCTGATACAAAAGGAAATATAGGTTTTTTTTTGTTCTGTACACTATTCATATTAAAATTTCCTTTTAAGTAAAATTCTTGATATACAGCAATGTATGCATTCTTTGTATGAAAGCATGAAAATGAATTAGTTCCGTCATATATTTAACATGAAATCTCTCTATGTATGTTTAAAATGATTGATCTTTCATCTCACTACTTAGCATATTTATCTGCACAAAAAAATCTTATTATTTTGCATAAGAAGGAAAGAACAAAAATACAACAGGCAAATAAATTTCAAATATTAAGGTCCAGTTGATGCACTTTTACTTAGTTTTTCAGTATTTATAAAGTCATAAATCACGTTATAAAAACTATCTTCGAAGAGTTCCGATGCCTGATGTTCAATATAAGAAAAATGAAACCATTTCCATTTCTTATAATATTACAGTCATTACTGTTCCAAAAAAATAAATTTCATCAAAAAGAAGAAACCGTTATTCTCACTCTCTAAACCGTGATAAATTTTATATCAGAAATACTGTTTAAATAAGTCATAAAATATTTGAGATATATATTTTTATTTGCTCTTGCAGCATTTCCATGGTATGCTGAATTTTCAAAAAACACTAATGCACAAATTATCCCTCTTTAGTTCTCTACTTAAAAGGAAAAAAGGTTAGCATCACTAATAAACAGTAAGATACAACAGAATGTACATTTTATTAAAACTTTGGTAGGTTTTTCTTGATAATTGAAGAATAATTGATAAATATTAAAGTAGAATTGAAAATATTGAAGATAAACAAAAGACTGCTTAAACAAAATGCACTTAACATACTTTTCAATATCTCTATTTTTTAAGATATAAAGCTGTTTTAATCTAAAAAATCACCTCCTTAACAATTTCATCGAAAGATTAATAATTGTAATACATATCCATTAGTGTTACTATGAATTTTTTAGAGCTATTGTGATTAAATTCTTAATACTGTGAATATTCTAATATTAATGTTTTTGCTTTTGTAGTATTTTATTTGCTCTTTATAGTAGAGTACAAAATTATATATTTCTCTTCAAAAACAATATATTAAAATATCAACAAGTTAACATACTACTTATTACATTAGCATAAATCAATACATTAAAATGGCAAGTATTTATTTTTCTCAAAGTAAATTATTCTTTTGCGCTTAAAATTCTCTAATTTAAATTTAAATACATTCCTTTTCTTTATGTCGTAACTTCTGAGGAGGAAGAAAGGTAAAATCTTTCAAAAACTTAATCTTTTGATCACAGATTTGTAAAAATTGTTTTATTTGCATTAGATTTTAAGGATTCTTATTAGGAAACGCATTCCTAAAAAGACACAAATTTAATTAAATTGACAAATGAAAGAAATTTTATAAATTTTTCAGATGCATCTAATTGTGAAAGAGATGTTAAGGCAACATATCAAAGGTATGGAATAAATAAAAATACATCTAAGAACTAATAATATTTAATGTCCTTTACTTATTTTGCTCATATTTTTTCACAAAAAGGGAGGTTTATTTATTCTAAGTAATTATTCATTGTATATAGGAAAACCTATTTGTATAATAATATTAATGTACTGTCCGCCGAAAAAACAGACCAACTAGAATAACTTTTGATCTGATGATCGGATCTTCACGTGTAACATGTAATACGTTATCTAACATATAATAAATAACAGTTGACATTTTAAGTTATGAATTCAATCACAAAAACGTACTTTCTCTGAATAAGCATATTTTTTTTCGACGGATTCGGATTTCTGACCCCTAGTAGTCACAATTTAGGAGATTTGGTTCTTATGGTTTAGTCAGGAGAGCAATCCAAAGTTTGGACCCTATAATGTTAATTTTATTTTCTACGTAGCTCACCATTTATCGAGAAATTTTTTAGCGAATTAAAAATATTTCACGCACATTCTAAAAATTTGTCTATCCGAAGATAAATCCAAATGTAAAGTAAATTTTAGTAAATATGTTTTATTTTTTATTGCTTATTTAGTAGTAGTAAACAATGAATTGTAAGGTATGCAATTTTTTTTCACGTAATTTTACTTACTTCTAATTTCATGTGTTCTAACGTATTTCAACTAGCATTTACAAATATCTAACATACATTTTCTTTTCCTCATGCATAGTTTAATGCACTGAAGAAAAAAGAATCTATACCAATTTATTCTAAACTTAAATAATGCCCATCGACTTTATCATACCCACTAACTTTTTTTCTATTTTTTCAAATAAATAGTCACAGTTTTCAATTCAAAAGACTTATTTTATGCGAACTATTCATATAATGCAAAGGGAAGAAAAGAAATTAAATCCCAACCTATATCATTCAGACTTAAAATTATAATATATTATAATTATAATATATTATATAAAATATTTTAAAAATGATTGATTAGATGGTTGATACAAGTTATATGGGAGTTGACATAGTTAATAAAGTACTATATACAGTGCAATTTTTCAGAGTGCTAATACAGACATTTTTCTCGCTTATAGTTAAATGTACTAAACAGGAGATACTGTACCAGTGTATATTTAACTCAAATATCTTTGTTATCTATCTTTCAACTATCTTTCAATTTTCTATTTGACATTTAGTTTTGTGAAACCCAAAAACTTCTTATTTTTGCAAATAGTAAGTAATCAAATGTATCCATTCTAAAGATCTTATTTAGAAATCATTCAAACAGTAAGAAGAAAGTGAAAAAAAATTAAATCACGAAACATTTAAAAAGAATTAATCAATGTCCTATTTTCAAAATAATTGATTACATAATTTATGCAAGTTTATGCTAGACAATTTTCAAAAACAAATTTATCTTTGAATTCTTCTTTTTTATGTTTTGTACTTACTTTCGTTTTCTTTTTTACTCCATCATATATTCTTAATGTCATTTTATTTTAATTCCTTTGTTCACTTCATTTTACTTCCTTTCTTCTCGTCAACAACCCGATCCCTTGACGCAAGCAATAAAATGTTTTCTTGCTTCTACCCTTCATCATCAACAATGTTCTTCCATTCCTCTACTTTAGTAGAAAAAAAGTAGGAGATAAATGAATGCCTCTATATCGTAGAAAGAAGTGGAATTAATTATAAAAGATCAAATAAAAATGAATGAGATTACAGAAAAGGAATGGAAAATAATTTTAAATATATAATATTATAAAAGAGCTCTACGAAAGTAATTTATATTTTATAAGCTTATTCGTACTTTAAGTAAGTAAAATGTTAAAGTAAAGTCGGTGAAAATGTTGAAGTTTATATACTCTCGCTCCCTCGAGTTATGACCTCATTTGTTATGAAAATGTAGTAGTTATCCTCAAGAAACCGTTATCATTTTCAGTGTTATCCTCCAGAAACAGTTATCTTTTTCGGAGTTATCCTTCAGAAACATTTATCATTATCGGAGTTATCCTTTAGAAACAATTGTCCTTTTCGGAGATATCTTCCAGAAACAGTTATCCTTTTCCTAGTTATCCTCCAGAAACAGTTCTTATTTTTGTAGTTATCCTTCAAAAATAGTTATCTTTTTCGGAGTTATTTTTCAGAAAAGTTATCCTTTTCGGAGTTATCCTCCAGAAACACTTATCCTATTCGTAACTATCAGCCAGAAACTGTTATCCTTTTTCAAATCATGCTCCAGAAACAGTTATACTTTTCCTAGTTATTCCTTTGTTCACTTCATTTTACTTACTTTTTTACTGTCAATAAACCGATCCCTTGGTGCAAGCAATAAATATTCCAGAAACAGTTGTCCTTTGCGTAGTTGTCCTACATTTATTTTCATATTTTGCTAGCAATTTTTTTCTGTAACGGGATTTCTTCTTCATAAGTAAAATGTTCAACTTGAGCTTATGATATCTTGAAATTTTTTACACATCTTTATGTTAACCTTTTTAACAACTTGTACTTCAATATTTAAATATTACTTGAGTTAAGTAGATTTCTTAATTGTTGAAATCAAATTTAAAAAAATTATGAAATGATGTTTAAGTTGTATATACAAATTTTATTCATAATTTGAGACCTGTTAACTAAATTTGTACATAGACTTAGCTGTCATTATTATGCGCACAGCAATTTGTATTTTTGTTCGTTTTTTTTTTTTTAAGTTTCAAAAGTTTACCTCATTTATTAGTTTAAGTTGTGAAAAATGTGTTTTATTTATGATATTTTAAAAAGTGTTAAATTATTGCAATTTTTTGGCTAGTATAACAACTAGAATTTCACTAATTTTTTTAAAAAAAAGTTAGTCATTTTAGAAATTAAACATTTTTATATAATTTTTTGGGTGATGGAAAGGTCACAAGACCCCATAAATTTACGATACTGATGAAAAACTCTGTAAAACCACTGAATCCAATTAATTACTTGTTGGTATCACCAGTTTTATTTAACAGTGGACACGGTTCTTTCTTATTGTGAAAAATCAGCAATTTTGAAATTTCTCCTTTACGAAAAATACAATCGTTTTTGAGGAAAATGGAAACTTAAAGTGAGAAAATATTTTTTTAATAATTTAAATAGAAACAGAGAGTACAGAGATAGGGCTGGTTGGAAAAAGATATGAAGCAACTTCCTTCCTGCTGGAAAATTCTAGTGTAGTGGCTGATAAATGTTATGAAACGCTTCACAAAAAATTAGAATAATTTCAATCATTAAACTAGTCAAAATTTTCGATTATTTTCATGGTTATAATTCCTCCATAATACAAACATATGGTTTGGTATGAAACTTTTATTTACGTCAAACTAGAGCGCCACAATGGGCAATTGTTGACGGGCTGGGAAACATCACTGAAGATGATCTGGAGACAACATACTTACGTCATACAACGTACTGCGGATAGATTGTGTTAGTACATTCAAACACAGTCTATCGGCAGATTATAATTCTTGACCTGAACCAAAGCACGATCAATCTCCGATCCAGTACCCCTAGAGGTCTTTTATTTATTTTATAACGGTCGTTAAACAGTCGACCCAATTTTGGGTTTAAGATTACGAATGTTTAACCCCATAGCCTTGTACCTTTGAACAAAGTCCAGAAGACAAGAGAACTCCTGGATTAAGTATTAGGAGTCATTTGCCTTCGTGGAATACTTTTTGATGGAATTAACGTTACACGGAGAAGAAAACCCCGAAAACTTCCCAAGATAAGCCTAACGGCAAGGGGACTAAATTAGTAGGATTGAATAATTTCGAACTTTTTTTTTACTGAAGAAATGCTCTAAACAAAATATATTTTGTTTGCTAGCATTTTTTTTTCATAAAAATAAAATGGTCCAACATTAAATTCAACAAGAATAAGTAATAGAGGTTTTGACTTTACCACTGAGAATATTTTACGTCAGCAGAGGGGAAAGTGCAAGCCGGGTACGAAATTCGTATCGATCACCATCACTGGGTTTCGAATCCGGTTCACCTCATTGAAAGGCGAACTCTCCATTCCCTGAGTCACCACGGCTCCCGAAAAGGTATTGATTTGTTTGGGAAAGTTAGAGGGTATTATGACCTCCATAGATTTAGCGTGCACCAGTCACCATTTTGTACATCTGCGCCCGGCAGGAATTGAACTCAAGACCCTCGAAACCAGGCTATCTCAGCCCTTCATACAAGCTTAGAAAATCACATTGCATATAAATAAATATTTAAAATAACTTTCATTACGTTTTAAAATAATTACATAGTTTTGTGGTTTGCACTTGCTTATAGCCAGATGGAGACTTTTAAACCAGCCCTTAATGGTATATAAACTCACAGATTTTGATGCCCCCAGAAATATAACACATGCTCGTAGCGGCTCTGTTGTTGGTTAAGGCATTGATCACTAAGCTTTTGAAGAAAAGGGGGATGGTGAGTTTAATCCTAGCAGACAGCAAGAAAGGAAGAAGAAAAACAGTGTGTATCTGCAACAAGATTTACGTTAAATCTATCATAGCTGAAAATCGTCTCGTTTGTTTTAGTGTGGAACTTCGTAAAGAAAGTTACAAGCTTAGGCGTTCCCCAAATTTTCTGATCAAGGTCAATTTACGCGACCTTCTATAATAATGCCGAGTTGAAGCTCTAGAAAATGAGTTAAGTGCTTGCCCATAGTGAGGTAATGAGTAACATCTACACTAGATAGAGTAAGAACAATTCCTAACAAAAGATATCGTTAACTCCTTCTGATAAAATGGGAACATATTACAACTCCAAAAAATTCCTCCAAAATTCATTTCACAGCTAAAGCATCTTAGAGAGCCTAACTCCTGCAGAAAATACTTTAAAATATGTATATAACCACTTTTGGATAGACAATGGGAAACCCTTCTTCGGTTCTTTAAAGTTATTGTACAGTTCCTGACACAATTTATTTCTTTACTGGACGCAACAATCATGGACTTGACGACAACAATGAATCCTTTCATGACGTTCAAATGCACTTAATCATTTCAGAACACATTTTTGATTCATCAAAGTTCAAAGGTCAGAGTGTAGTTTCACAGTTTATTTTTTGATGGATCGCGACATCTATGCACGTGAAGAGCACAACAATGAGGACACGACGAGAGAACGTTAGAACATGTACACGACGACTGCAACAGCGAAGACACGACGGGAGGACAATAGAGCAAAGAACATGACCAGTACAACAACAAGGGCACGATGGAAGAACACGAAGTCATGAACACGACGAGTACAACAACGAGGACACGACGGGAGGACACTAGTACATAGACACAGCGAGTACAACAACAAAGATATGACGGGAGAGCGCGAAGATATGGACTCGACGAGGATGAATAAACTTTCATACCATTTAAAAGCAATTAATAATTACAGAACAAAATTTTAACTCTTTGAAGTTTCAAAAATTAAGCACAGCTACTGATGCAGCTCATTTAAAACATTCCATGACAGCATTTATTATTCATTTTAAGCTTCAAAAGAACGTAGCATAAGGAAACGTATTTATGAACCAGATTAATTGGAAAATGGTAATGCTGTTGCAAATATGTGTTAAAATCTCTTCTACAAATAAGCTGTCGAAAAGTATTACCTGTGTACTTTTGTTTTGGATTAAAGAAGCAAACTCATTTTAAAATTCAATAAAATTCAAAAAGAATATCTAGATTCCTTTGTTTTCATTTGTCAACAAACATTATATTTCCTTAAGGCTATTTAAATAAGATTTTGGAAATCTTTTCTGAATTGCCTGAATCTTTTTATTTGTTTCCTATTTTCATTCGTATAAGACATTGCATCCTAATCATTATGCATAATTCATAAGATTTTCTGTTTTCTTAAATGTAAAAATTTCATTCGCTTGATGAATTTATTTCATTATCTAATTATTTCTGATCTCTGATGGATAAACTACCGTAATTTTAAACTACCAGGGGAGCAGCACAATTTTTGAATTTTGCATAGTGATGCACGCATTGTTTCAGATTTTTTTCTCCTTTTTAACAAAATAATAAGAATATAAATTTTGTTAACATATATTCTGAAATATTTTAAAGATATATTGACATTTTTATTAAAAAAACTATCATGATTTTTAATTTAGATGTAGCTGAAAATATGCTTCAATATAAATAATTTTATTACTTTTTATTTAAAATTTTAAAATGATCAAAATTAAAATTCATTCAAAATCAAAAAAAATTATTCGTTTAAAACTAGTTCTTTCTTTTAAAAAATTCTTCATTCAAAACTAAAATTATTTTTTTTATTTTTCGATAGGTAAGTTCATATCCCAAATTCATTTCATTTTCCAAATTCAATTCATTTCCAATTCATGTATCCAATTCATTTTTTCAAATTTCTCGGAATTACCATTTTCAGTTGTTGAGATACATTATTTTTAAATAGAAAATACGTGAAAAAATGGTAATGGAGCGAAAAACTTTCAAATTATCAGTATCACTTAAAATTCTGCAGAAGAAAAAGCACTACGACTTATCTCAAGTCGTTATAAGCATAAATAATCAGTATTTCTGGAGAACTAAAATCGTAGTTTAATTTCTTAACATATAATTAATTTTTTAACCACCTTGATTTTTTAATTAAACTTAATTTTTTACGTGAATTAATATTAATTAAATTTTTAATATTTTAATCACCTTAATTTTTTTAATTTTTTAACCGCCGCTTAGCACGGAGAACTGCGAAAGCATGGATAATTGACTGTATTAGGCTAAGCACAGATAGCGCTGGGGGGTAAAAATTCCCCGTAAAACTTCCGGGTTACTGCTTCAGATTATTTTTTACGCATAAGCTTGTAGAAACGTGCCATTCAATATTACTTTACTTATAGTGTTTATAGTATTACGCTTTCATTCAAGTTAACTTTCAATGAAACAAATAACAAATGTATTTGGAAGATCTCGCAAGCACGCTATGACGCTACCCAAAAAATAATAACAGGCGATATTTTACACTATTATAGCCAAATAAGGGATAACACTCAAAGCGTGGCAAACCTTACACTTTATTAATGTTGTGTTATTAATTTTCTTAAATGCCGGCCAGGTGACCGAGCGGTTAGCGTGCCTGACTGCGAAGCCATAGGCTGCGGGTTCGAATCCCGCTCTGGGCATGGATGTTTCTCTCTCTCTTTGTGCTGTCCTCTGTTGTGTGTGTGTATGATGTGTGAATGTGGCCCACCCTATAAACGGGTTTGTGGCAGTGTGGCGTGGGCAATGTTGCTCGCCTCCGTGACTTTGGTTCACAGGTGCCCACTGGGTAACGCGAAATGAGCAACAATTCTGGCATAGTATAGGCAAAGATTCAAATTCAGTGCCTGCCATTGAAAAAAAAAATGAAAAAAATTCTTAAATTTGTTTTCGGCTTAAGGCCTCTTAGAATTTATAAATTACAGAAAGCTCTTATGAATGATAAAATGTCGCGTAAATTTGATAAAAAGTAACTATAATAAAATTTCCTAGAATATCAAGTATGTTCACATATCGCTCCTAACCATAACATAAGCAGTGGGATACACCTAAATTTCTTCCGGTTTTAGAAAGTTTGTTATTGTTTACATTCAGTCAACCATCCATTATTTTCACTCTAATGGAAAGTTTCATAATTAATGTGTTAAAAGTTTCATAATAATCTTCCTTCTTGTTCAGTGGCATGCTCTAAACGGGGTCAAATGATTTAGTTAATAGGAGTTGAGGGAATTGAATATTTTAGCCTCTACTCTAAAGAATTTAAATAAAAATATTAATACACCAGGAAGCGGAATTAAATAATAATGATAAAAATAATGGTATACACAGGGGTTAAAATTGAACTCATTAAACTCAGAGAGTTTTATAATAAATTTGAAACAATTTTTAAGTCATGCTTATGCTCTAATCATTACGTTGAACTCTAAAGATTTTAGAACCTACAAGAAAAACATATCCAGGTAATTGTATGTTTGATTTTTTAGTCATTATTATCCTTTAAATATTAAGTTGAACAAAAAATTTTAAAACCTACAAGAAAAGCCAATTCAGTTAATTGTATGTTGTAAGTAAAATATTCACAAATTCTTTACATCTTCCCGTAAAATCTTTGAAAAACATTAAAAAACAATTACGCATTTTCAACCAAAACATCAATAATTCCTTTAGTTGTAGAACCCTAATTATTTTCGCTATTTTCTAATTAATCTATTTTTAATCATTAGTAAATAAGTCTGTAAGCAAAAATACTGGCTTTCAATTTTGGAAATTATTTACATATTTTAAGGTTAAAATGAAGAATGTACTTAAAAGAATTATTAAAAAAATTATATATCCTCACAAAATACAATTATATGACATACATAAATATACATTTCGCTACATTTTCTTAAAAAAAAAAAATGTGCGAGTGTGTAACACTAATTTTTTTACCACTGCAAATAAGATAACCCTCGACTGAAAGAAAAATAAGTAAAAAATCATTTTAATTATTAGCAACGATCGTAGTTCCAATTTTTATGAGCGTTACGCAAAATGAAAATTATAAAAATTTAAAAATATTTAAAAAATAAAGGGAGGGGGGGCATTTTGATAAAAAAAAAGGGAGACCACTGGTGCTTCACTTATATTTTTGTTTTTTACCGCTTCTTCCTCTCAAATTGTTCATTTTATTTTCAACTTCAAATTTTTCCCTATTTATTTTCCAGAAATATAATCCTACTTTAATGTAAATAGTTTAACTTTACTTTCCCAATGACATACTTCGACGACTCTTTGACAAATGAAGACTATAACATTTTTTACCTAATTATTACATTTCCTTATATATAATTTTTTGATAAGTTAAGTTGCCAAACATTTTAATACGAGATGGCCACTATTGAATTAAACATTTTTACAATGAAGTATTATTTCAATAAGTAAGACTTTTTAAATAAAAACACTAGATCTTTTCGGTTTAAGATGTTTCTTTATACTGAGACACTAGACATGCGGTAGTTTAGGGGACAGAGCACTTGCCTCCATATGAAGAGATCCTAGTTCGAAAGTCAGCGTCAACTGGACGAGAAAATTCTGCTCTCGGCTGCGCCTGCTACAATGCTGAAATATTTTTATAGGGCTTTTTTCAGAGTTTTTTAACAAAATAACATAGTGTGTTTCTTAAAATAACTGTAATAACTGCTTAAATAGCAGTATTTTTCTGATAAATAAACGGTTTTATATGGCACAAGATGACAGTTTTTTCTTCTCCATAAATTAAATAGATTCTTTTCACAGTGCTAGAGTTAATTAATGTATTTAAAAAAAATTAGCTTTAAATCTTATACTGTGAAAACAGGAAATAAGGTTTATGCTTTACTTTTTTTGTCCAATTAGCGAAATTTAAAAAATTTTAACATTTACTTAAACTCTTCGCGTCATGACTTTCACACTCTTGGCGTTTTAGTTTGATGCTAAAAGAAAGCTTTAGAACATTTGGAGAAGGAATCAATTATGCAATAGATGAACAAGATATTTCACATAGAATTTTTACTTCAAAAATATCATATGCAAGGTCAATTTTCTACACTTTTTAATTTTAAAAAATAATGATTATAATTATTAAAATATTATAATTATTATTTGGGTTTTTTAATTTCAACTAATAATATAATTCACTGAAATATACTAATCTTGAAGGCTTTGAGAGAAGGAATTGATGCTGAATGGTAAAATCAGACTTTTCCCCCAATTCTCAATTTTTTTCAAATACATCATATTGAGCACCAATTTCATCAACTAGAAGAAATTTGTAGAGTTCAGAATTGGAATTTAAAATTTTATTTGGAATTATATTACTTGCATCTAAATACGTAAACTAAAACTTTAAAAATCTTTTTCGAAATATGCACCGTACATGCAATCTACAACAAAAGTATAATTCATAATTTATTTAAAATGATACAATAACCATATATACTATATTTTTAAGAGCTTACCAGTTTTTCTCTAATGACATTATAATTACTGATTCTTCTTATATTTACTAAAACCAAATATCATTTTGCAATGTTTAAAGAGCGAGATGGATTTGCAGATTTAAAGGTTTGTGATTTGGTTTAGAAATCACGTTCGCGATTTTCCTTACACATAGGGAAAAATAACGATTGAAAATTTTATCGTCAAAATATTTGAAACGTAAGGAACTTTCTTAAAATTAAATGTTTATTTTTAAATTCTGTGTATATCAGAAAACGTTAAATATAAAATGCAATTATTTTAATAATTTATATTTTTTAATACTAAACTATTTAAAAATCAAGATTTTCCTACCAAAAATGAATACATTTGATACATTGAAAAAAATTGCGAATCAAATAAATTATGATAAAACTAATTAATTAATAAATTGCGATTTCTAATACTCTGAGTTCATACGCAAAATCTGTTTTAGCGCAAAATCCTTCCTAACTGTATAATTTTAATCCGTAACTTTTACAGTAATATGTATTTAATTACAGTGATTCAATAATTTAGCAGTAAGTATTACTGCAAAAAATTACAGAATGTCAAATTTTTTCATGTAAAAATGGATTTAGTGGTAAAAAATACCAGCACTTTTCACTATTATTTGATCCGGAATTTTTTACAGTGCATAAAGCCCACTTGGCATACATTTAAATTCGAATTCATCACAAAATAGAATAAATATTAATCTTGGTTAAAATATTACAAATTATAAAGACTTGTTTTTAGAGTTATTTTTTCTGTTAATGCATAAATAGCTTTTAACTTCGATACAATAATGATTTTCCATACATCATAATATTATTTCGTAACTTTAAAAAAGAAAAATAATATTATTTTGTAAGGAAATTGAACTATCTCTACGAAACTGACTGAAGTTTCAATGTGAAAATGAATTTTAAAGGCATAAAATAATAAGTGAAAATTATTTTGGCTAAATAATATTTAAATATTATTTTGATGATCAATAAGTTAGATTTTTCTGTATGGAAAAAGGAATTCTATTAAAAGTACTGTAACGTATGGCAATAACATTTCTATTAAAAAAAATAGTTAATAAAGTAAAAATATACGGTACAAAGTTTACGGTATATGATAAAATAAAAATATATGGTGGATATAAATCATACAAAACTGAAAAGTTAAAATACTATGCCATACTTCAAGGAGTTATAATAAAATTACATAATTTTATCACATATTATAAGACATATTTAATTGATAATTTTACCAAGATCATTACCAAAGCTCTTCGGTAAAAACTATTGAGCTGTATAGAGTTCCTACTAATTCAGAAACACTGTAAATTTTACTGCATTCTTGTAATTTTGACCTAAACTGCTTATCAGTGAGTAAATTGCAACTGATTCTTTACCCCAAACATGATGCTGATTTCCTCTTGTCAACTAGGAGAAATTATATAAACTGTAAAAATGTTGGTTTTTAAAAAAAAGCGTGTTTATTTAGCTGATAATCTGTTATCAAATAATTTTATAGCTAAAAGTGTTTTCAACTGACTTTTTTTTTTTGAAAAATCTGAATTGCTCGTATTGTGAACTGGGAAAAATAACAATCTTAGTTTGAATTGTGAAAATTATATTGCAGACTCATCAGAAAATGCTGCTTACAAATTGCATAATTTTATTCTATTGATTTGAGATTTAATGCAATGTGCACTGTATCGTCATTAATTAAAAGAGTTTTGGCCTCAAAAAATAATTTGGCTTGATAATTTTACATCTGTAATTTAACATACAAACATTTTTTAATACAAATTTTTTCGTGGTCCTTTGTTG
Source organism: Parasteatoda tepidariorum (assembly GCF_043381705.1). NCBI lineage: Eukaryota > Metazoa > Arthropoda > Arachnida > Araneae > Theridiidae > Parasteatoda > Parasteatoda tepidariorum. Next base: position 67,706,234 of record NC_092207.1, read on the forward strand.
GAAATAATAATATTGCACAGCAATATATATTATAACATTCAATGACATATATTGCTTTAGTATATATTGCTATTAGTGTTATAGGTAAATATAAACTTTTTTTTAGAATTCCTTAGTTATAATTTCTTTTGAACAAGTTTCAAAGGCTCTTGCATTTTTTCAATTCAGATGAGTTTCATGAATATTTACTTCTTATCAAAGTTTGGAACAAAAAATGTATATTTTATTTTTTTAATTATCAAAAAAAAACTTTTATTTGCATTTACATTCTAAAATTTTTCATAAAAAATAACTTTTTCAAAGAAAAAAAAATTATCGTTCAACAGAAAAGGCTTTTCTTCTTTAGTGCAAAAAATGACAAATTTAAAAAGTACTAGAACTCTGAAACGAATAATGTTTGAAAAGAACAAAAAGAAAAAAAATTCTACTTTTCTGGTACTGAAGCTGCATATCCAAAAACAGATTAATTATTTCAGAGATTTTTTTTAGATTTCTCTCTTACACTCAAATGGTTTTTTAAGTACTATGCAACAGATAAAAAAACAACTTCAAAAACAATTATGAAAGTCCAATTGATTTTTACAATTATAGTGAATGAGAATGTTTTTTGTAACTTTTAAAAAAGAGCACTTTTTAAACAAAAATGTTCAAGAATAAAATTAATTCAGATATACTACTGCAAATAATTCTTTTTTAATTTTATTTATTTAAATACATTTTATTTCTCAGAAAACTAGTTATTAATAGAAAACCGGAAGTTATGTTATCTGAAACTTACAAAAAATTTAAAAAAACTTTAGTTTTTTTTTCTTTATTCAATACAATTTTAAAACATTTCTGAGAAAAAAGTAAATAGCATTTCTAAAAAATTAATATAAGCAGTTACTGAGAAATTCAGTTCCATTTTCTAAATGAATGGAGCAGATTTTCTTTATCAGACGTTTTTATTGAAAATAGCTTGCAACAATTTAAAAACTTATTAACTAAACTAATTTAATTGTTGCATTTGAATTCGTTTCATTCAATATGTTCTAGTTACTTCGCTTGTTTAATTGCTTTTCAGATAGTTGATAAAGTGGTGACAGCAAATCAAATAATAACTACCATAACATAATAAAGTTTCGCTTTTAAAAGTCGTATTATTTAAAAATAACAAGAAAAACGTGAGAAATTATTTGATATATGCAAAGACTTTTCTTGCGTAAACGACATATAAGAAATATATATATATATGATACAAGAAGCATTTATACTATATTTTTAAGAGTTTATCAGTTTTTCTCTAGTGGCATTATAATGACTGATTCTTCGTATATTTACTAGAATCAAAAATCATTTTTCAATGTTTAAAGAGAGAGATGGATTTGCAGATTTAAAGGTTTGTGATTTTGTTTAAAAATCACGTTTGCGATTTTCCTTACACATAGGAATAGATAACGATTGAAAATTTCATCATCAAAATATTTAAAACGTAAAGAACTTTCTTAAAATTAAATTTTTAATTCTAAATTCTGTGTATATCAGAAAAAATTAATTATAAAATGCAATTATTTTAATAATTTATATTTTTAAATATTAAACTATTTAAAAATCTAGATTTTCCTACCAAAATTGAATACATTTGATACACTGTAAAAAATTGCGAATCAAATAAATTATGATAAAACTAATTAATTAATAAATTGCGATTTCTAATACTCTGAGTTCATACGCAAAATCTGTTTTAGCGCAAAANGGAAACGAACCTGGATCATCTCATTGGGAGGTGAATGCTCTATTCGCTAAGCCAACGCGGCTCCAGATAGTTATATTTTATAACCGTCTTTGAAAAGCCGTCCCACATGTCGATTTACGACTACTAATGTTCAACTCCCTATCCTTGTAATTTTGAACCCAATCAGAAGAAAACTGAACACCTGGACCAAGTATCGAGAGACATTTGCCTTCGTTAAGGATTTTCTGATGAAGCTGTTCCAAGGAGAGGAAAACCATAAAAACCTCCATTGATTAGCTCGACGACAAAGAGATTCTAACCCAAGGTATGTCTACCAATAAAGATATTTTACATCAGCACTGTGTTCCGTGCAAGTCGTATGCGTGATTTGCATTAACCATCTACAGCTGAGATTCGAACCTGAGTCACCTCATTTGGAGGCAAAAGCTCTATTCTCTGATCACTGCGGCTCTAGATAGGTATATTTTATAACCGTAGTTGAACTGCAGACCCAATTCCGGGTTTTCGACTACTAATGTTCAACTCCGTAGCCTCGTAATTTTGAACCTAATCTAGAAAATAATGGGAACTCCTGGATCAAGTATTGGGAGAAATTTTCCTTCATGGAGGACTTTTTGATGGAACTAACTCACATATATGTTATATTGAGAGGGAAACCAAGGCATTGCCCTACGATTAGTCTGACGGCAAGGAGACTCTAAGCCATGATCCGTCTATCATTGAGGATACGTTACGCCAACACTGTGGTTGGTGCGAGCCGGGAACGGAATTCGTATCGACCTGCCGTCGCTAGGACTCGAACCCGGTTCACTTCATTGGAAAGCAAATACTTTATGCCCTGAGCCATCACTGCTCTAGATAGGTATATTTTGAAATGAGCATGCCCCCACCCGATTTCTATTTGGCTAATTAGAAGCAACATAATGGTAAAAAATTAGGGTAATTTGCACCTGCTGGTACCAATATAAAAGACTTTTTAGAAAAAGCCACAAACCAGAGCAGACAACTCAAAGGTTTGAAAAAGAGCAAACTTCTTTCACTTCTTTAAATTCTGATGACATTAAGTAAGGTATAGGAGACGTTAAGTAAGGTATAGGAATCAGTGGAAATTGATGTTTCAATTAATATACGAAGCATAAATTAGGTGAAAATAAAAATTAGTTATGCATGCTTATCGGCAATAGCGTGTCTGTAGATTGCTATTCATGACGCGAACCATTCAGGAGTATTGCTTGGTGGAAGATGGACGTGGTGAAGTTGCAGTAAAATATAAAGTGCCTGTCTTACTGGTAAAAGTTTCCTTATTAAAGTGACATACATTCTGATGTCCTAAATCAAGGAGAATAAAACCCAATTCCTTGAAGATACAGTAGTCACTTGTGGTTTCAAAGAAGACATTGAATTTTGAAAAAAATCAAAAGGAGCAAAATTTTGATCAGAAGTTAAAAACAGACAAAAATCATTAAGACTTGGCCAAAAATCCAATTTTGAGAAAAGTTTCAAAAATCAATGCAAAGCTCAAATAAACCCCTCAGTTGAGATTTGACGCAGTTGCTGGTAATTGATCAACAGCTACTAATCCAGTCTCGTCTTCAATCTAGTGGGATGGATGTCAAATATTAACCATCAATCAATTAATCATTTAAAGTCATTTTTTTATTTATTATCGCCATTTCGGAAACCATCTTGAATATATATACACACAATGTTAGATGAGATACAAGTTTGTAATTCAACTCAGCCAGTGTAGACACTCCAAAATCTAGAGCATGATGCAGAGATAAGATTTTAACTCAAAATAATAATATAAAGTATCGCAATCGGTCAAAATCATCATCTATTTATGAACTTTGTAGCTGATTTTGAACAATTCATGAGAAATTATGACTTGTCCTATTTTTAATCTCTTCTGTTTTCATCATTCACCAGCTGTTGTCTTAAAAAGGGGTGCCATGTTTGAGTGCTTAAAACAAATCGATTTTTATTCAAATAAATTGTTAAACAAATTATGCTTTTATAGACAATTATCATTTTTTAAAATCTTCAGAATTATCAGTTTGTTATTTACCAAATAAAATTACTTACAATACTGAGAAATATTAAGCAAGATTGCATTTTTATACCTGAAAGGTAACCATTTGTTATCTATAATAAATATAATGTGCATACAACATTCACACTATAAAATAACAATTCATATTATAACATCCACATCTATTTTAACCGAATTAGCTTTATATTTCTTAAAGGTATGTATTTTTTTAACTATAAAAAAATTGCATTACCTTGAGTTTCCACTTTCTTCAGAATCATTTTTATTTCTCGTTATAAATTTTACTGAAAAACAAATTAAATTCACTTTTTATATTTTTAATTCAATTGTTTCCCATGACACTTAGCACTCTCTTTTTCAATTTTTTTGTAATTTTGTGACATTGATGTTCTTAGTTTTTCTCAGGAAACAGCTATTATTAACAAAACAAACTCGTGTTAAGGGAGAATCTTCAATTTTAATGTTGTTCCAAATAATCACTACAATTACAACAACGAATTTGTATTACTAGATTAAAAACTTCAAATACTACAGATACCAAAATGTACAAATTGGAAATAACAATCGACATGTTCGACGCGCTAAAAAACAGGCACCTTTTTTTCAGACTTGCCAAAAGAGAATGAGAAATAACCAAAGAGATTTGAAAGAAATGGAAAGTAGCCAACGGAAAATAGAAAAGTAAAGTTGAGAAGCAAAAACTAGAAAAACCACAGTACTGAGAGAGCAAAAAAGCTGAAAAACAAAAGAAGAAAAATTATCAATGCCGAAAGGGACAAATCAGGGTAAAATGCATTTCGACGAAGATTGGAGAGGTTGTGAGGAACTAATGTCGTTAGCAAGAGAATCAACATTCATATGAATAAAGCAAGATTCCAGGGAATCAAGATAAGCTGGTGCGTCTGGGATGGAAATAATTTTGACACAATCAAAATTGAATTTATGACCAAGATTCCAACAGTGTACAGCAATTGATGATTTCTCGTATTCATGATAGCATTTTACATTTCAGATCACTATTGTTTCTTCTCATTCACGTTTGCAAATCTTAAAAACGGGAGCCTGTTTTGGAGCGCTTGAAACGTGTCAAATATTATTGCGAATTGTATATTTTTGAAGCGAATGGTTTTTATCTAATAATATTTTACCGCTTCAGCTTCTTGGGATTACTTATTTACTGAGTTTTGTATTTTGTACAAACTATAACTCATTGTTGTACTTATGTCATTTTTTTTAAAAAAAAATTCAGTATGACTGCTTCAGTCGCCAACCTCCGACCTAGCTTTGCAACTAATTTTCTATCCGGAACTAACATTTACATATTCTTCAAAAAATATTATTAAACTTTCTGAAAAATATGAAATTAATCAAGTTCACGCTGCAAAAAATTCAAGATCGAATTACATTTAAGTTTTACAGAACAAAATATCTGTTCGTCTGTAATTCTTAAAGTAATATTTACTGTAAAACACTGAATTAAATGTATGTAAATAAATATTACAATAAAAATTATGACGTAAAATTTTACAATAGAAATGGATTATAAGGCAAAACTGATTTAATACTAGTTGCACTCAAGGCCCCAGTGCATTTTGCCTTAATTTAATCTGAAATTTTTCACAATGTACTTAAGGTCATTTTTGTTAGGGGAAATAAGAATTTTTAAATAATTCATAAGTGTGCTGTATTCATAAATATGTGCTTACACGGTTCATGTGTTACATACAAGCAAAATTAAAAAGTTATTAGAAATAAAATTTTACATTTAATGTGACTTTTGTAGTATAATGCTAAAGTTTCATAGTCAAGTCCTTCTAATTAAATCTGTAGTTGCAAATACTTCATTAAAAAATGCAAAAAATAAAAAAATATTGCATACGCAACAGAAATGAAATCTAAGAACCTCGTCAAGACAAAAGCAATAGTTTTTTTTTCATAAAACATATTCCAACTTATAATTACATATTTTTTTCTCAGCAAATAAAAACTATTCAAATCCCTTTATTATTATCCCTCTATAATTTAATATGCATCTGATACTATGCATTTTTCACATTTTGAAAATAATAATTGAATGAGAGCAATTTTAAATTGAAGAAAACAAATGAAATGGCTAAATTTATTATGTTTCAATAAAGGAATTTTTGAATTGGAACATAGATTTTTTTTAAGAACATAATGTAAATATGGATTATTTCAAGTGTGACATTTTAATTAAACTTCTACCTTAACGTAATAATAATACTTTAGATCCAAACAGTAATTAAAACTCATAATATTTTTTTTTCAGAAATAAATGTCTTTCAGAAGCAAATAAGGAATTCTAATTTAAATTAACTACATTGTTCTGAAAGTTAAGGCTATTGTTTGCAAATCTCAGTGCTTTAACAATAGTTTTTTTAAGCCTTTGACATTCTAGATACGTCCTTGTCTCACTGAAATGCAATAATTAAAGCATAAGAAGCTGTCATATTTATTCTGTCTAATAACAAAGAATTAACTCTCAGAGTAAAAAAATGTTAAAAATTATAAGAAATTTTATGCGCACAGAAAAAATCATGGTCAAAAAATGATAAAATTTACCATGTTTCTGACTCTATGGAAACACCGAAAAGCTCGGAAAATTTATCTGGAGCACTTTGTTAATGATTTGGGTTAAACTTACAATAAAATGCTTTATAATGTTATGTAATAAATGTTATATATGTTTTTAAAATGTGGAATAAAATTTATTAAATGGGGTAACGTTTGGTAATGTTATCTTTATATACTAGAATATGGCATAGAAATCATTTATTTGGTGAAATTTACTTTTAAGTTTTATATTTTTTACCAATGTGTTTGAGTAAGAACTATAATTTTGAAAACCAGAACTTCCAATAAACCGTAACCGTATGAACATAAATACCAAATGAATGACTTAAATACCGTATATTTTGGTTTAATTAGCCAGAATTACGTTTTTTTTACCAGAAATGTCACTACAATACAGTGCGGTAAATTTATGAGATTTTATTATGTATGTTAGTTCAATAAAACTATATTCCATGAAAAAATGGGTTTTCAGAAAACCGAAATAAAACAGAAAGTAAATATAACAAAAACGAACAGGATACTAGATGCTACCAAAGCACTGGAGTGAATGAAAAAAGAGCCCTAAGTAAAGCACAAAAGCTGTTATTTTAAAGAATACTTCAAACATAAAACTAGTTGAAACCTAGGCAAATAAACATTTAAAATTTAGGAAGTCCCATTTTTAAAACAAAATTGGCAAAATATACAATTTTTCTGTCTGAATAAACTTTGTGCTCATTAATGCTGTTAAACTATTAAAAACAGTACAGCGGTTGCACATAGATAAACATAAACATATTGTTCACAGAAATATCCCTTAATTAAACGTTAAATTTTTAAAAAAAACATAATTATTCATAAAAGAACGCAGCTATTTATCTATAGTTATCAGTTTGATACCATAGTCATTTATATACATGAATAACGTAGGGATTTTAATGATTAAATTTTTGGAAAGTAGTTTTTGATGGGAAACAATGCAATTTCCAAGTAGTGAAGTTAAGTGAGATGCAATGTTTAAATATAAATAGTTGTCGTCTACAAGGCTAACCGAAAGTAAAGTTTCTACCAGTAAGAGAACTACTAACTTACAGAACTAATCTGGCTTACTCTTATCTATATCTTTTCTTTCTTATCTAATGCATATTACCTATATATCTTATAGATATAAGCCGAATACACTTTCTCAGAACTTACAATTACTTGCACATCCCTGTAACAAAATTGCTTATTATAACCTATGAACGTGAACATGTTTTGAGAAAAGACAAGGGCTTGGCTTACTGCATTAGAACAACCACGATAACGTATAAACTTAAACAGATGTTCCTATTTGCATACATTCCTAACCAAATCATTAACTTATTCAGCTAATGCTGTTACATTTAATACCCGAATCGTGGCAATAATTTGAACATTTATTCCGTTAGATTTCCACTCTTCCGTATCTTACAAGGTCTAATTTACATATATAATTGGTTTAATGTAAATACGAAGCAAACTAAGATAGTTTTTTTAAAGCTTGAATAAATGTATTTCGGTTGATTTAATCTCTGCGAAAATAAAAGTATTTTCGTCTTCTTTAGGTAATTTTATGTGGTTATTTAATCATCAAGTCTCCACAGATAAAAATGCATATGAGCTGATAGGTATTATTTTTTTGGCATTAATTACTTTAAAATATTCTTTTCCTTCAAATTGCATTAATAAGAGCATGAATCAAACTTTCAAACAACAATGTAGTTTTTTAATTTTCAAGTATGATTAAGAAATAATTTCACACAATGTTCAAAGGCAAAGTGTTTTGTTTAACTTATAATTATTAATTAATGTTTAACAACTATGTATAGTTGCCGCATTTTTGGTGTTGAAGTAAACTAAATTTTTATAGTGCATGTAGTAACACTTCTTATTTATTTTATCACTGCTGTAGTTTTAGTTAGTTATTTATTTTTAATAGGTTTACTATTAAATATACTATTAATTAATTTCAATGTAAACATATTAATTTCGATATTAAAACTATTGGCTGCAATCACTTTACATAAATTTTTTATTTACTTTTTATTTACTTTTTCACTGCTGTAGTTTTATTTATGTTTTATTTGCTTGCTTATTGACTACACATATTTTCATGTACTCTATGTAAAGATTCCATTTCATAAGCATTTCGCTTAAGGAACAAAGAAATTTTTTGTAATATATTCTCAATATATTATAATACATTTTTTGATATATTGTAATATATTTTGTAATATATTGTAATATATTTTGTTGTACTATTGTAATATATTTTTGTAATTTATTGTAATATATTTTGCAATATATTGTAATATATTTTGCAATATATCTTCATATATTTTGTAATACATTGTTATATATTGTAATATATTGCAATATATTCTTTTCAACAATTGTTATTTTTTTAATTTTATATAATTTTTTGTTTGGTAACTACAGTTCTGTGCTTCAAAATTTATTAAGTCTATCTCAGTACGAAAAATGATGGCAACTATACATCAAAAATTTTTACAGTTTATATTTAAATATAATTTTATTAAGTTCGCAGACACGGGCATATTTTTGAAGATAAATATTAAACTTAACAAGCCTTTTTTTCTAAATCTCAAAAAAAAGCAAATATTTATCTTTCTACCCACCTGTTTGCGCAATAAATATAACTCATTTAACCACACTTACAAAAAATATTAAAAAAAAGTTTACTAAGCATATATTAGTCTACTTTATGATTAACTTCTTTTCTGTCATATTTTTATTACTTAAGCAACACTAATGACTTTTTTAATGAATTAACTAACCGTTGTCTCAAGAAACTGGAAGTTATTCAGGTATTTTTCATTAACTTGAAGAGCACTTTTTCATAAAAAAAACTTGGTTATTCCCTAGGGAAATTATTAACAAGACTGTATTAAAGATTTTTTTTTTGCATGAGTCCTTTTTGTTGTTTGTAAGTTCTTTCCATAATCTCGAATTGCACTAAAGAGAACCTTGAAGCGAATATATCTAAGACTTTTTTTTACTTGAGTTTTTTTTATTTATTTCAGAAAAAAAACCGCAAAAGAAGCTTTAGAAAAATGTAAGTTTCATATTAAGCAGTAATTGCAAATTATATGTTGAATTAATTAGACAAGGGAAAAAGTTAACTTCCGTAATGAGTTATATCCATTCAAGTTCTAAACGCGCATATTTTAAAAAATATTTCTTGACACAATAAATTATACTCTTTGATGATACCACTTCTTTACTAAACTTGTATCTTTAAGGTTTTATTAGCAAAGAAACTAAAAACTCAGTAACTTTTTTTAAATTTTTTTTATCAAATTAGTTAAAAAAAATTCATTAATATTATAGTAAAATGAAATTAAGGAGGAATAAAAAAATTTCTGAGCATAAAGATATAATTGTTACGCAGAGAAAAAAAGTACGGTCAAAATTAACAGAAAATGATAAACTTTGACGTATTTCTGGCTCGATGGGAACTCTAAAAAGTTTAGCAATTTTTATCGAAGTGATTTGGTAATGATTTTAGTAAAATTTACAGTGAAATATGGCTTTAGGTAAATGTGGTGATATTTAACACTTTTATCAGGATACCTTAGACCATTGTAAAAAAATCATTTATTCAGTTAAATTTATTCTGAGTTTTGTATATTTACTCAATATGTGGTAAAGAATTATACTTTTAAAAACCAGAATTTCCGGTTGGTCGTTATCATAAGAGCGGAAAAATTACCAAATGAATGTTACCTTATTGAAAACTTCATTTGCTTCGAAAATATACAAAAATGAAATAACATTCGATATGCTTCAAGCACTTCAAAAACAGGAGACCAGGCTTGAATGAGATGAAACCAAAAAGATTTAAATTATAAAACCTAAAGTTGCCTGCAAAAAATGGAAAAATAATGGTGAGAAACAAAACTAGAAAAACCACAGAAGCTAAGAGAGAAAAATATTAGGTACGATGGTATATTACTTACTTCGCACTAGAGCAGCACAATGGGCTATTGGCGACGGTCTGGTAAGCATCCCTGAGGATGATCAGAAGACATGCCAGCGAAATTTTCATTCTTTGCAAAGAGGATTCCACCCCTCCTTTGATAGTCCAACGACCTACGCACAAAGTTGAACACTTTACGGCAGAACAGTTTAACGAGGACAGATACCGCGCACCCTCAATCCCTATGTAGGCTGATCAAAGTGGTTACCCACCCGCTTACTGACCGCAGCTAACGATGCTTGACTTCAGTGTTCTACAGGGAACCATGTCTTTACGATCAGTGACAGAAAAAAAGGTGGCGAGACAGAACTGCGAGACAGAAAAAAAGGTGGTGGCCTGGAAGCAAATCTGAATAAAATGCTTTTCCATGCATTATGGAAAGGAACTAATGTCGTTAATGTAGAGGAAGGTAATGTCGTTAACAAGAAAATCAGCATTTATATGAATAAAACAAGATTCCCGGCCATCATTTCTTCAGGCATTAATTCATTTGAAGGCCAATTTCCTCGTTAACGTCGTTAGTTCCTCTCCACCTCTACATAAAGCGGGGAAATGCATTTTACCCTAAATTTTCTCTCGGCATTTGTTGTTTTTCTATTTTTTTTCTCACCTTTATTCTTCAATTTTTCATGTTCAACATGACGTTTTTTATTTCAACTCATTTTTGTTTATTCACAAATACGTCTGAAAAGTCTTTTTTCACGTCTGGCAAGTCTGGACGCCTATTTTCGCAGCCCTTAAAACATCTCAACTGCTATTTCATATTTGTATATTTTTGAAACAAAGGAATTTTTTAATTAGCTTATATCTTACAGCTTCAGTTTATTGTGATTTTTTATTTAATAACAAGGAAAAGGTTTAAATACCGCAAATTTTAGTTTTATTACTAAATCATGTTTACTTGTTTTTATTAGAAATGTTAATAGCATACAGTAGAGTAATTTTACCAGAATTTTACCAGTTTCATTTTTTTAAACAAATTATTTAAAAGGAAGAAAAACATTTTCTGAATATAAAGAAACAATTGTTAGATATTAAAAAAGGTAATCTTTTCATACTTTCGAAATGAAAACAAACTGTATTGTTCAATAGTTCAACATTAAGTTTCAATTACCGTAACGCAAACACGGGCTGCTTACATGCAAAGCATTACGACATCTTCTCATCAAAATCAAGTCTTTCCATGTTTGCCCAGAGTTTGACGTCGAACTTGTCTTTTTTCTGACGTCGAACTTGTTTTTTTTTGGATTAGTTTCAAAAATGCAAAAAGCTGTAAGCGAAGTAGTTAATATTAAAAATGTTAATAAACATAAGATAAAAATGTTTTAATCTATAAAAATGAGGCTGAGGCTGGCAAAATTTTGTATGAAATTTAATGTAATACAACTCATTTTTATAAAAATATTTTTCAGACATTTTCTGTATCTATTTATAAGTGTTTTATGCATTACAGATTTTCTTACAAAAACTTTTGAAAGAAAACTTTTATTTCTTCAAGGAATGCCGTCATAAGGACAGTTTTGATTTCTTTCAGAAGACTAAATTGACAAGTTTATATAAATACGGAGAATTTTTCTCTGTAACATTCACATTGTTTGTATTCTCTGTAGAGTGACATGTGGTGAAAGAATTCAGATCCATCGACCAAGTTTGGATTTTTGCTTGACGTTTTTAGACATGCTATTTGAATGTCGATAAGTTAAGTTACTTACAATACTCGTTCACAGTGTTGTTGTTTTTTCTGTCACATGTTTCTCTCACCTTCCAGACACGAATAAAATAAAACATTTCTACAAATCAGATCAGAAACATCTGCTTTTGACCACACGATATAAAATCATCTCTAGTTTTCTTTCGATTGAAAATATCTGTTATTCTATTTTACAAGAGTTTAAAAGACAATTTTTATATTGAATACTCGATTCTCAGTATTCATGTAAAGCAAAATAGCTTTTTTTATTATTATATTTGCACATGAAGACTTGTGAGTTCATTATAAAACACCCCTTATAAGCCCTAGTCAAGTTTAAGAAAAGATTGCTCAAATTAGAGAAAAGACAAAGGTGCGTCTATTGCAACGTGCAAATAGCTAGTTCGAATTAAACCATGTCCCAAGCTGTATGCATGTGCTGCTTTCTCGATTTTATGCTATCTGTATATTGATTTAAGAAGGGCACATTAGCCCAGCTTTGAAGTGAACACACAAGCATGCGTATGTGTGCTTAACAATAAAAAAAATATATATAATTAAATCAATGCACCCAGAGTTACGGTGAGATTTTAACCTGCTACCTCAACACATCCATTTTAGGATGTTGGGACAGCCCTAATGTAGAAATTTTATTTATCCTAATGTAGTATTTATTTAGTAACAGTAAGCTACTGAGTTAGTTCAGCGTGCAGGCATTTGTACCTTCACAAATATATTTTTTTATAATTTTAGATATCGCTACATGTTTACTTACTGCTTATATAAGAAAAATCCCAACGATGAAAAACAAAGTTAACAAGTGTTTACTGAACTGTTAAAATTACTGACTTTTCTTAATTTTGACACATTTACTAAGAAACAGCAAGATAATAAAAATCACATTTTATTGTTAATTTTACCAAAAAGTAATTACCAAAACGCTTTGGTAAAAATTACCTGCTTTTTATATGTTCCCATAGAGTCAGAAGCACTGTTAATTTGACCATAATCTGGTAGTTTTAACCATACATTTTTTCTCAGCGCATACTGCATTAAATCTCGATTTCAAAACTATTTTAATTTTTCAAACAGCGCAAGAAAAGTAACAAAATCAATAACTGTTGGAAATAATGAAGCATTAATTAAAAAATTATTTAATACTTGGGTGGTAAAATTTCAAAATTATGAAAAAAAAACACAAAAAGTTAAAGTTATTAAATATGTTTCTTAATAGTAAACATTTAATTAATTTAATTTTTCGTGTAATTAAAATACACTTAAAAATATTACTAAATAGATATAAAATTAAATAAGAATATGATAATTCACTTGACTACTACGATTTTATAAATTTTGATATGCGTACCAAGGTACACATACGTTAACCTGCATGTTCTTGACTATATTATTTTTAAATACTAAGTAAATATAAATTTAAAAGATTTATTCAGATCACTAAACTACTAAGTCAAAAGAAAAATAATTATTTTTAGAATTATCAAATTTTATAATATATGAAACTACTTTTTTTTAGTTTTCGCGCACATGCGTTTAGTGTCATTTTTCGAAAATCATTTTTNATCCCCTCTGCAGAGGATCAAAATTGCGACGGCTTGTCTTCGGATCATCCTCAGGGATGTTTCCCAGACCGTCGCCAATAGCCCATTGTGCAGCTCTAGTGCGACGTAAAGTAACTACAACAACAACAACAACAAATTTAAAACTACTTACGTGTTCGAGAACGTGAACTTAGTGTCATTTTTCGAAAATCATTTCTGTTTAAGTGGACTTCTACCCAAATAAATTACATGTTCTGCATTTATTGGAAACACCAGGAAGCTTAAACGTCCACGAATGCTTGAGAGAAGGTAAAACTTTTCTTATAGAGTGTTTTTAGATGATAAAAAGTGAAGGTACACACATGTGGACAGAGGTAATGAAGAGGCTATACATGTTTTTCCAAATTATGCCGTCACGCAGCGGACTGATCGTTAAGGCACGGTTCCCAGCAGATCACAGAAGTCAAACATCACTGGCTACGGTCAGTGTGCGGGTGGGTGACCACTTGGATTAGGCTGCGTAGGAACCGTGGGTGTGCGGTATTGGTCCTCGCTAAACTGTTCAACCGTAAAGTTCTCGAATTCGCGCGCAGGTCGTCGGGCTACCGAAGCGGGGGTGCCATCCCCTCTGCAGAGGATCAAAATTGTGATGGCATGTCTTCGGATCATCCTCAGGGATGTTTCCCAGACCGTCGCCAATAGCCAATTGTGCAGCTCTAGTGATACGTAAATTAACTACAACCAACCAAATTATGCCAACATGCTTGGCGCATAAATTTTCTCCACTGTTTATGCATCTATAAAATTGTTATAATANCATTTAATGCGTTTGTTGAAGATTGTCTCAATAACCTTCAAATGAATAGGTTTAATACCCGCCAGTATCTGGATAGATTCAGTAGTATTTAATTATTTCTATATTTTACGAAAATCAATGTTTTTGAAAATAAAATGCTTAAATACTAATGAAGAATTCTTAGATTTGAGAATGTAACTTAATAGAGGATGATCCGAAGACATGCCATCACAATTTTGATCCTCTGCAGAGGAGATGGCACCCCCGCTTCGGTAGCCAACGATCTGCACGCGAAGCAAATTTTGCTTTAATATATCATAGAATAGTATTCAGAAAGCAATTTTAAACCAAATCAATAAAGTTAAAGCCACGACATTTTTAATTTCACTTAACTAATCAATAATATGATTGTTAGCTCATCATGGCAAAGCTTCGGAATTTATAAATTAGTTAAGGAAGCTAAAGTTGTTAAATAAAGTATTATTATAATAAAAAATCTATATATTTCTCTTTACATGTTTAAGTGGATAATTTTTTTTTATGTTGAAAAATTTTCAAATTGCTAAATAATTGCTTCGTAAGAGATACAGACATTTTTTCTTTAATCAAACTAATTATAACATGAAATTCCGATAAAATGTGCAGCAACTTTTAATCCAGTTTTCCCTATTGAATAATCAAATAAATTATTAGCTTATTATGTATGAAATTTGTTTTGTATTTTTATTCTTTCTAAAGGTTTATTAAAAAGGGAGAAAATTCAAACCAATAGAAGCTAATTCTAATTCATAATGGAATTATATTTTTGTTTTAATAAACTATTTACACTGATATATTGCTGCAAAAATAGATTTATTCAGCAATATTTTTGCCATTTAGAAATGCATTTATAAAAAAAAAGTTTTTACAACGAAATATCTCTATGAACAAATAATTGACTCCCTGAGGAATTCAAATGCGTTTAATGTCAACAAAGAAATATATTTACCTCTTTGTTAAACAAAAGCAGTTTTTGACTCTTTAATGTGCGAAGGTAAAAGCAATATTTGTTTGCACCGAAAACTAGTTATTTGTTTTGAAAATGGCACGTTAGTATAATTTTTTCTGTGGTTTTGTCAGTTGCATTATATTTGATTCCTAATATTTGACTCAAATAGATGCACATACAAAACAGAATAATAAATATTTGCATTTGTTACTGCTAATACAATAGATAATAATTTTTTCATAACTTAATTGACGTACACTGCAAATAAGTAAACAAGTTCAAATTTACAATCTTATTTTTCATACACCTATAAAATCAGTATTTATAAATATTAAAATATGTTTATCAGATTACGGAATAAAATAGTCAAATAGGGTCACGTTTTGCGAATTATTCATCATTGCATTCCATTCTGTCACCATCACGTTGCCTTAAATTATTAAAAAAGAAATCGAATGTTCGACCAACAAAAATGCAAGCAGGAAGTGTATGGAATTGTATGAAGTAACAAAATGCGTAACTTGACTTCAGTCTAAACAAATATTTTTTTGTTCTAGTACTCATTTATTGTTTTAAAATGTAATTTTATATAATATTATAATTTATTATCGATATAATTTTATGTCTGGATTTTTTCATATTAGTAACAAATTTAAATTTTAAAATTTTTACCATGCCCTAGTTTTGAGCTAATTCAAAAAAATTTTGCTAAAATATTATGGTTAAAGGCAGGAAAACTTCAACTCTCTAGTTAAGTAAAATCGAATATACGTGGTTTTAACTTTCTCCTTGTGCAACTTCATTCAAAAAAGTATGGTCAAATCTATCAATAAATAGTAAAATTTGCCGTGTTTCTTGCAACTCTTTGGTAATGATATTAATAAAATTAACAATGAAATATGGTTTTATAAAATGTGATAAGAGTTGGTAAATGTAGTGAAATTTAGTAATTTTGTTATATCACCCTAGAGTATTGCATAAAATCCTAAAATCCATTTGGTTGGTTAAATTTTTTTTTTCAGTTTTGTGTTTTTTACTATTGTGTGGTAACAGGAACTAGAATTTTGAAAATTAGAATTTTCAATTAGCCGTTATCATATAAACAAAAAAAATACCAAATAAATAGTTAAATGCCGTATATTTTGGTTTAGTTAACCAGAATTGTAGTTTCTTTTTAAATAAGAACTACCATTACCCAACACAATAATTAAACCAAGTTATTTTTTTCTCCGAGAAAACTAGATTCCGAGAAATACTTAGAATGGAACTCACTCTCAAAAATAAAACTCTCACTTTTGACAATTCTGCAATCCTTGAGTTCCTAGAGTTAATTTTGAGGATAATTTCGTCACGAAAGAAAAGCGAGTTTTCAAATAAATGATTAAAATGTTTCCACAACTCTAAACCTCATCGTAACACAATGTGGGAAACAGTTAACTAGAATGACGAATCTCGGATGAAAACTAGACGATTAAAAACAAAGTGACGAAATAAGCCAACTGACTTGTGAGATGAGCAAGGAGCTGGAAGATTCCGGAATCAAATCCCGCTTCAAGCACCGATATAATTTATATAATTTATCTCTCTTTTTTATCTGCCCTTCTTGTGTTGTTAGAGCGACATTGTATCACCTATACGTTTCCCACGATAAAATTATAATTAATAAAGTTAGATAATTTAGGCACTGCAATTTTTTTTCCTGTTTTTTTGCAAAAAATAGAATAACTAAATACTTTTTTTTTTCAATTTATGTGAAATTTGTTTCCTTGCAGAAATGATTATATTTATTTCGTCACTTTAAAGAAATATTCGCTCGGAGCATATACCAGGAAACTGTCAAAAACGAAGAAAGTTTCGTGATACTTGAGTATTCAATTTTTACAGAGCGTAAGCCTTTTATAGTTAAATCGGCCTCTCTCGTAATCCTTCTACTATTGGAAACACGTGAGCCTGTGTCGGCGAAATCGGCTGTAATCGGCGAAAGTTGAAATCAGCTACCGAATTTAACTTACATATAATCAGTCCTCCTCTTGTCATTTCTTTTCATTTCTCAACAAAAACTGACTATCTTGACAATTCTTTGCTGTAAAAATATTTTGTTGGATTTTTGTTGCTTGTTGTGCATTTCCCCCTAGATGCCTGAAATCTGGATTAATTTTTTTGAAAACCAATTAAAAAAAAATTTTTGTCAGTTTTTACCGAGAAATGGAAAAAATGAACTACTTTTTTTTTACACTAAAAGCAAAAAATTTTATATTTTTTAAAGGAAGTTACTAATTTGTTTTTGAAAATATATCAAACTCTTTATGAAGGTATTTATACTGAGTTGTTTAACCTAGTTATAGAGCATATTCAGTTAAACATCACACCTAGTTTTAACCCACTAAGTTGTATTTTGGCCTGCAGTCTTCTCCGCATAGCAAACATTCTCCCAATTTTGCCCATTTTCTAAGCCGCCAGTGGGTAAAAACTGTCTGCATTGATTTAGAACTTACATTTTATTTTCTAAATTCAAAGCTCGTATTAAAGATATTTACATAGAATTTTTAAATTCAAAAATGCTTACTTTGAATTACATTTTCCAACCTAGAGCATAAAATTTCTCAATTCCTAAACACGTTTTTAAATTTTAACCAGTTATCTGAATTTTTTGCTCTTTAAGACTATTTAATGCTTGAAAGCTTAACAAAAACACTGTAAGAAATTCTTTTTTTGAAAAAGTTACTTTTTTTGAAGGTATAAGAACTCTAATTTTAAAGTGCATTTAAAACCAACAAAGCATTATTCCTAAATTTCCATTATTGAGATAATTCAATTAATTAGCGAAATTTTGAAAAAAAATATACACAAATTGCTTATAATTATTATTTTGAAATATATTTCTAATGAATTAATTTTTTTTCACTTTTCACATCATTCTTTGAAAAATTTATGAAAGGAATTCAATTTTCATTTTGCCAAGTAAAACAAATTAAGAGCGTCAAAATAAGATCAAGAAATATAGAAGGAGAATCTCAAAGGAATTAATTTCTTATATAAAACTAATTAAACTAAGGAAACAGAATAAACTTCCCAAGCATATTTTGAAATTTCTTTTAAATGTTTTTCTAAAGGAATTTGAAAATTCACAAAGAAGGGAATGTCTTATTACTTGGCTGTTTAACAATCATTTTTTGAATTAATTCAAGCCACGCTAGCTTAATATTAAGTTTTATCTGCCAAATCAACTATATATTTTGCTTAATTATAAAATTCAAAAGATTTAAAGTTTTTAAAGACCACTTCAACTAACTAATCAAGCAGCAGATTTTTTAAAAATAAATAATTAAAGTCTTAAGAATTTAGTTTAAAAGAAAACTGCATGGCCTAAACCATTAGTTTTTTTATGAAATTCTTTTATTTAAGACTTTATTTGGTGATTAGATTTTTTATTATTTTTTTGCCTGTTACTTTAACTATTTGATAATGAAATATATTATGAAAGAATAATAGTGTTTAAAAAAATAAACGACGGGTAATCAATTGAAAAATTCTAATTAAATAGGATTAAGAGAATTCTCTTCATTTATTCTGACGTGATTAAATTCTTTTTAGAAATTTAAGTCTTTCATTGTGTTTGATGACTCGGATATTTGTAAAATTTTATTTTTTACATTTGAAAAGAAGCAAAAGTTATTTATATTTTCAATTAATAATAATATATTGCTATTATCTTATGTATTAGCTAATATCATCTATTATCTTATTTCTATGAGAAGCAAAGTGCCCCAGGATGGCCTAGTTGATAAGGCGTTCAGCCCATGTCCAGAGATCATGAGTTCGAGGCCCGCCCCCAAGTAGTGTTGCAAATGGTTACTGCTGCAAGTTAAATCTGTCTAGTCATGAAGTCCTCCATGTTCCCATAACAAATCAATACCTCTAGGGGTACTGAATAGGAGATTGATCATTCTCTGGTTCTGGTCAGCACTACGATCTGTGGATGAATAAATGGATGAATGAATGAATATATGAAATACTAAAAAATATTAAAAAATACTGTATTAAAGGATAGCAGTTCTAAAATGTTAAAGACTCTAAATATTAAAAAGTTATGCTATGTTAATGGACTTGAAAGGAAACTTCGCTATTTTTCTTTAAATCCACGAACTAGGTTTATTTGCTTATATATTTTTAATTCTTTTAACTTTTGAATTAAGTAACACAATATTTTTTTTTATATTTTATACCTGTATGAAAAAGAAATTTTAGAAAAATAACAAAGACAAGAAATAAGATACTTTTATTATTTTTTAATAAATCCAGGTTTATTTTTGTAACATACATAATCTGGTAATGAATTCTAAGAAACCTTACTTTATATAATTTAAACTTGTACATAGTAGACACTTTTAATCAGAAAAAACTGAAACAACCTCTTTCGAAACTTAATTCTAATAAAAAATTCATGTTTGCCTACGAAAAAGTTAATTAAAAAAATCCAGACCATGAATTGTGCTCGTCTTTGTTTGAGTTTTATAGCTTTATTAAAAATTTATCCAATAGTTATAATTTAAAATTTTGTAACTACAAAAACTTACATGGACTCATATTCAAGTCATGTAAAAATTAGTAGTTTAACAGACAAATCAAGCAATTTGTATAATCAATACCTTTTTATTAAAAAATGTTTTGATTTGAATATTTCTCATAAAATTGCTTTTAAAATCTAGGTAATTAAAATTCTCAACAAAAATAAATACGCAATTTGTTTAAAAATAAAATTGTATTTTTTTATGTTATGATTTTTCTTAATTTAAATTTCTATTAAATACTATCGGTTCTAAATAACAAAATAATAAATAAATAAGGGACCGGGTTAGCCTAATTGGTATAGGGTATTTGGCCCATGTCCAAGAGGCCATGAATTCGATGCCTGCCAATCGAAGACTCTCCGTGTACAAAATGGTGACTGGTGCCAGCTAAATCTGTCGGGGTTGCAAAGTCCTTCAAGTTTCCATAACCAATCAATACCTCGGGAGGTGCTGGATTGAATATTGACCGTGCTCTGGTCCAGGTCAAAATTATAATCCTCGGGTTGATAGAGGATGTGGGAATGTGTCCTCCGGCTGTGGCGTATGCAGGCTGCGACGTATGCATGTTACAGAAGTCCACTTCTGGGCCATGGTGGGCGCCACAAACGACAAGAAGAAACACACCTCTCTTCCCTAAAATAGGCTTGTAAGTACTGACAAGTGGCATAAAACAACAAAAAATGCAATGAATAAATACTTTAAATAATTTAAAAAAATAAAATATGAATATACTGCTAATAATAATAATAAAATGCCATAAATAATTAAAACAGCATCATAGTATTTCAGATGTTTTAAGCGGAAAATCTATAAACTATGTAAACATTTATAAACCCTAATAACCTTACAGTAGGATCACCGTTTACATCAGCTATAAGCTCTTTTACTCAAATGTGAATTCTAAAACCAAAATTTTTAAAATCATATTCTTATTGACTTGAGGTTAATGATTATAAATATTTTAATTGCCTTTAATTACAAAGAAGCTACTCGAAGAGTCACTGGCCAATCAGGCTCAATTTTTTTGTGTATTTAGTTTTTTAGATTGAAAAATAATGTATTATAATTTTTAGTACAGGCAAAAACAAATTGTAAAGAATTGCAGAAAATCGCCAAATGATCGATAAGGAATAATAATTGGAAGTATCACTTTTAAGATACTAAAAGCCCAATAATGAAATGTGTATTCAAATCTAAACTTCAAGCGATTTCTGATTACAATTTTAATCCAGCAATTAAATTTTATCCTAAAATACTTGTAATATGTAATGTTTTCTCAGACATTTCGGAATATATTAGTTTATTTAATTAGCTTTTTTAAGCGCAAGGGATCAAAATTCTCATTAAGTTGGGTGAAAAAGTCTTAAATTAAGGTAAACTTTTACAATCAACAAAGCACTAAGATAGTAGGACGAATAGAATTTGCCACATATTTAATGTTCTAATTCATTAATTAATAACTTGATAATTACCTCGAAGTAGATAAAACAAATTTTATTTGACTGTTAACCTTTTGCCTACGGCTCCTGATAGCACCTGCTATTCTGAACCAAGAGTTTCACCTGCCGTAGGCGAAAGGTGAATAAGTTTGAAAACGACTAAAAACTATTTTTTAAATTTAGCTTTAGAAAATTAATTTCAATTTCTGAGATGATTTCATAATTTTTCTTGTAAAGTTTTAATAATTAAAATTCTTCTTCCATAGTTAGCTCTGTTACAATTTAGGTCTACTCTGTAGAATTATACCTTAAGAAAGTCAACCCTCAACCCAGGGTTAGAAATTAGAATGTTACAGTTAGGAGTCAATGGTAACTGAATATTTGTTTCTTAGTTACCAAAACGGTTCCTCTAGGTATAGTTTTAAAATTATATAAAACAAAAACTTTTGCGAAATAATAATAATCTGAAAATGCATGCACAAACATCTAAACTTAGATTTTTTTAAAAAATACATATACCTAGATCAAAGCTGGATGCCCAAAACAAATTAAAGACAAAATTTTCTCTAAATTTACGAAGAATAAAGAATTAAAATAATGCAAATTTAGAATTTAAGGCAAAACAAAGATTTAAGACAAATTAAGGATGCCAAAATTTAAATAAATTAAGAGTTTTGAGTGATTAACTCCGTATATATAAAAAAATTGCTTACAAGCAAATTTACTCAAAAAGAAAAAATAAAAACTTGGAATGTATAAATAATATACATGATACAAAACATATAAACAATCTCCAACTTGAAAAATAAAATAACTTAAATTAACTTCTTACATATACTTTATTAAAAGGAATAGCTTGATAAATGCGGGAAAAAGAAATGCATAATTAAAATGTGGTAAACTTTCTCTTTCTAAATAAATTCATTGCTCCAAAAATCAACTTAGAAAACCGAAAATTTAAATAATATTTTTTTCTACTTTATGGCTATTAGTATTTATTTTTCTGCCGAATAGCTGCGATTTCTATTGAGGCAGTAATTATACTTTCATTCGCAGCATAAATCATCATTTGAGCAGCATTCTTGTCCTTCCAATTTATCAAATGGCTAGTTTAATATTTCATCCTTCCTTCCTAACAAACAATGTGCACCATTTTTTTCTACATTATTTTGAGTCTTAATTAGCTCAGTTAACTTTTCCTTCATTTCATCGTTTTAAACAGAATGAATACGAATCCCTATGTCTGATTTTTAGATAGCGTCAATACGAATCACGATGTGGAAATTTTAGATAGTGAAATGGGTAGTTCTTAAATTGATGTGTGGTTTTAAATTTTCGTGAAGACAAACCGCAATGTATGAATTTTAAATTGTTTGAATACGAATCGCAATGAATGATTTTTAATTATCGTGAATACGAATCTAGATGTGTGTTCTTAAATCAGTGAATACGAATCATGATGTGTAATTTTTAGATAGCGTGAATATTAATCACGATGTGTGACTTTTTAAATTGCGTGAAAACAAATCGCTATGCGTGATTATTAAATAGCGTGAATTCTAATCACGTTGTAAAGAATTTTAAATCCCGCGAATACGAAACAGGATATGTAATTTTTTTAATGGTGAAAGATGGATCGAAATAAGTGAGAAATACAGATTTTACGGTTAAAAGCATTGTAGAAGTAGGTTACGTCATACCCACAACTTCCAGTGAGTAACGTTAATACTTATAACATTGTGACGGTCGTATAGCTCAGCCAGATGTTGAATTGCAGGAGCAAAGGTATCTTAAAAGAAAAGCGGCAACAATGACAACTGGGTGTAATTTTAATTTTTAGGTTCAAATTGCAATTAACAACCGATATTTTCGAATCCTGTCTCTACAAATTATATTTTAATACATTAAATAGTTTTTTTAAAAACGTACCGAATGACAGAAAATTTGCATTTTAAGAAATCAGCAAAAGAGGAAAAAATATATTATTCGGAATGAAACTTGTAATATCTAAGTATGTTTAGAACATAAATTGAATTGTAAAACCGAATTAACTACATATCAATCAATTCTGAAAACTATTCTTTATAGAATTAAAACGCAGTTTTTTTTTCCTGAAAATTTAGCTGATTTCTTTCTGCCTGTATTTCTTATCACTGTAACTTACACAAGCCTTCTGAAAATTTTAAAAAAAAACGTTCAAAAAAAGATTTAAAAAAAGATATTTTATATTTATAAACTTGAAAAAGAATTTAGTATTCTCAATAACAGCTCATGTTTAATCTTGGTGAGCAAACACTTTTCGAGATATAACTTTTTTTGAAAACTTTGATTGCGCTATTTGAAAGAAAAATATTGGATCTTTAAGCTTTGCGTGAGGGATAAATATTGGGTCTCCTTAGAGGATAGGGCACTTTAACGCTTGCAAACAGATGTTTGTCTTCTTTTATGCACGTGTTCTTGAAAAAGTTTAAACTAAAATATTCTTATCTTTCAATATATAATTACCGATTGGGAAATTGCATCTGAAACTTGTAGCGAATAATTTTAAAAATTTGAATTTTAAGCATTTTTTTTTATCTTATAATATTACAGCATGAACACTGAAGATCTTTATTTTCTCTATTATCTAAGTATTGCTGAGACTAGTATCCGTTTCATTTCATATTATATCTGTAATGGCATATTTTATGCAATAAAATAGTTACATATTATATTATGCATTAAAAAAATCATCAGAGGTGTCAACATTCCAAATTAGCTATCAGTTATCAGATGGCAATAACACAGAAATATGTGGTTAACTTTTAAGCAATTCAAATTAGAACAATTTTAAGGCGTTCTGTTTAATTCTGTGTTGGAACCAAAATTATACTATTAAATGAAGGAACAGTTATGTAAATATATAAAATTAAGAAATATACATCACTGACATTTTATATTTCATTATGAAACAATAAAATCAAGTTAATTATTTGGTATCAATATTCTATTTTTTGACATTTTAAATAGCCCTTAATGACCTTTTAATATCTTTCTTTAGATCAACTGAAAAATTTTACTCGCAGCATTTCTGTTTTAAAAATTCTTTTCTTTAGCTTTTTTGTAAGCAAAAAATAGTTTTCATCTTAGAATTGTGAATTTTTGATACTGCATTGTAATAATAGTTAAGGAAAAATTCGGATTTTAAACAAATTACTATGATTAATTTTCAAAAATCAAAATTTTTATTACTCAATCGATTCTTGATCTTGAGCCTTAATCTTGAGAACAAAATCGTAATAAGTGGTCCTTTGAAATAATAATAGCTCGAGCCTCACTGCATTTATAAACTTTGATTTTTAGTTTAGTTTTCTTAGTTTCAGTTTAGTTTTCTGAGCTCCAAAAAAATTTATTTTTGCTTTTTTTTACAACTGTCTTCAAAAAATTATTTGAAGATGAATAATTTTAATTTAGCAGACTATTTTAAAAAATAAAGAAAAACTTTTTTTGTTGTATCTAAAGACTGCAATAGAGGAAGCATTTCATGGAACAGCTTGTAGTAGAAAATGGCTTAGTATATATGAAATGTCTCATGTTTCGTAGGAGTCAGAATAGAATGTCTCATACGCGTCTTTATACTGGATGGTCCCGAATTCATGGTACAAATCTTAAGGGTAGGTACGGGACATTGTAACAATCATTTATTGTACAGGAATATATGGAAGTAAATGACGCAGTGAGACTCAAACAGGGGAAATAAATGAAAAAAGAAATCGAGTTATCAGTTGGTTGCGTTGTCTGTAGAAGACAGTAGATATCTAGCCGCATTCATGCATCTCAATAGGGGAAAGTCCCATTCGCAATTGTTCTGACGTTTACGATGGGAGACTTTACGCATACCGAAGAAGCAAACAAGCATTGCAATGAACGGCCGAGCAAATGGTAACGGCAGAGATGCTCTATGAATGCATCACGCACAGTTTCTTGATCGACGAATGGCGGATCACAGAATTTTTCAGCAGTTACATAGTCAACTTCGTGAAACAAGTTCGTTCCATGTCAACACACATGAAGCTGATCGACGAAGAGCTGTACGCAGTCTAAGCCTGGAAGAAAGCATTTTGAACGTTGTATAAAAGAGCTGTTGCTCATCACGTAGGTGTAAGTCATCAGACTGTTTGTAGAGGGTAAAAGAAAATTGCTTACACTCCTTCCATTTTCAGCGAGTACAAGCGCTGAATCCGATACACTCTCCTCTCCACCTGAACTTCTGCTTTGTGGGTGGTACGGCAATGTGAGCTGCAGCCGGATTTCATAGCCCTTGTACTACTTACCGATGAGGGGACGTTTTCACGTGATGGTGTCTTAAATGCGCACAATTTCCATGTATGGGCAACCGAGAATCAACATACAACGTGACCACATTGCGCATCAACAGCGATTCTGCGTGAATATGTGGGCTGCTATTGTCAACGACTTTTTGATTGGCCCATACTTACTACCGACGCGACTTAATGGAGAATGTAATCTTATTATTCTGGAACCATATCACCAGAACTACTACAGGATGTTCCATAACACCATTTGTAACAGCATGTAGTTTCAGCATAATAGGGCGCCATCCAACTTCAGCACTGATGATGCGCACTTACCTAAATGCCACGTTTGGGGAGCGATGTATTGAGCTTGGTGGACCAGTCCCTTGGTAACCGTGATCTCCCTATTTATCGTACTCGATTTCTTTTTATGGGGACATCTGGAGAATCTAGTTTATGCGACTCCACTTGACAAAGATGGGGATCTCGTTGCTCGAATATCCGAAGGTGCTGCACGTGTGCGCAAAATACCTGGCATCTTTGAACATATACACCAATCGCTCCACCGACGCTGTCAAGCATGTATCGCTACTGGTGGACGAATTTTTGAACAGTTTTTGTAAACCTTACACTTATCAACGACACTTTAAATAAACACTTTGTCCTTCATTTTTTTGTGTTTGGGCCTCACCTGGTCACTTGCACCCACACATTTCTGAAGAAAAAATGATTGCTACAATGTCTTGTACCTACCCTTAAAGTTTGTACCATGAATTTGGGACCACCCTGTACATAAATTCATGGCTGCTCAAAATGGATTCTCTTATTAATTTTAAATCTAGAAATTGCTCTGACACCCGGTGGCTGAGCGGTAGCGCTTCGCGCTGTCGTGCCACAGGTCCTTGGTTCGATCCTCGGGCCGAGCAAGGTTGACTCAGCCATTCATCCCTTCAGTGGGTCGATAAATGAGTACCAAGCATGCTTAGGAGCTAAACACTGGGGGTTCCACGTTCGGCTGACCATCTGACCGGAATATCTGCCCCTGCACCCCAGAGCCCAAGGTCGAGAAAACTGAGATTGGATGCACATTAATTCAAACAGATAATTAATGAAAAAAGAGTTAACAAGTCTAAATATTTAATAACAAACCAAACAAGAGGAAATAGATCTCAGATAATCATTAAGATTCTACTAAGAGTGACACATAGTTTGTCGTCACTGAAAGCCCCGCTACATACTTATCAGAGCTCTATATTGAAACTGCAACTTTACTTCCTTTACCTTTAAATAATCTCTTTTAGCGCTTTCTAGCAGGGAATGACAAATCTCATCTAGGTCCCGGTAACTTCACCTGACGCATCTGCCATTCTAATGGGGATTACAGAAAAGAGAAATCTAGAAATATACAAAAAGAAACAAGAGAGTATGCAAAATAGTAATAAAACAATTACAAAATATGAATGATACTAGGTAGTCCACGGTTCCATAAAGCCAACTAAAGATGTCAAATTGGGACTTTCATGTTGTCCAACTTTTTGCACTTCATATCTATCATTATCTTTTACAGTAGCAATTATGCACCGTCCATGAAATTTAGGTCTGAATTTCAAACCAATTCCAAATTGTGGACGTTGAATCGCAACTAGATCAACTGTTCTGTACTTAAAAGATTCTTTACGCTTTTAGTTTTGTGATGCTTTAAATCTATGAAATACGATCCTGATCCTGAATCTGTAAAATAGGTTGCTACACTTTTCGTCGAGTAGATGTGGGATTTTTCATGAACGTCTTATCATACTCTTCGACTAAGTTCTTTCTAATTCATAGATCATCTTCAATTTTTTTTATTGGGATTCCAATCATTAGCTCTAATGGAATAGCACTTCTACTGGAAAAAATGATACGATTGATGATTCTCAGGAGTTTGCTTACGGACTTTTTCTGCTTCTCTGTTTCAGCTATAGATGGTTTCATAAGAATGGGATTAGAATATCGTGAATGTTTTCTATTCAGCAGGAATACCAGGTGTTATTAGAAATAAAGGAAACGAAGGGGGAAAAAATAAAAATAAATCATTTTAGCACCGAAGACGACGTCTTCAGGGGGTACCAGCCTCGGTAGCCATAAAAACAAAACCATTTCTTTATTTTTATTTCCTTCGTTTCCTTTATTGATACTTTTTTCTGAAATTTCTGCGCTTTTTAGCGCATTTTTTTTTCAAGAAATTTTATTTATTTAGAATTAAAAATATTTGTGTTTTCTTTTAGTAGTGTTATTAGAAAGTTGTTCAATGATTTCAAACTGGAAAAAGTCTTGAAACTTCTTTGATAAAAAGCACCATTACGATCAGAGATGTTTTTAAGGCTCTTGTTTAATTTTTCTAAAGCAACTTTTGCACTAGTCTGTTTTACTGGATGTAACAAAAAGAAATTCACAGAGAGACATGTAGATTTCTGACACCAACATTTAGGGGAACATGGTGCGTATTAATTCACTCGGATAGTAATTGGAAAGTACAGTCAAATGCTCATTTCTTGCTCGTGATAAGTAACTCATAATAAAAATTGAAGATAAATATATTTTAGAAATAGCATTTTAGATATTTCGAGGACCAAATACTCGTGTTGGAACAAGGTTCAGAGTCTATTCCCCGTACCAAACTCTTAAAAGGTCTACAACTTAACACCTATTAATGAAAATCTAACTCCTGCTCTGCACCTCTACGTAGTACGAGGATGCAACTTCTACGGGTGGCAAACGCAAGCACAAAGGACGGTTGTATTAGAATAGAAGTGCATCTGCAATCTTCACTCTTGATTGGTTAATTGTTTTGTAATACTAAAAGGCACGTTTTAAATGATTTTAAGTATTAACTATTTTTGTCTGAGTGTGTAACCGTGTGTAACTGATCGTTAAGACACGGTTCCCAGTAGATCACCGAATTCAAGCATCACAGGCTGCTGTCAGTAAGCGGGTGAGTGACCACTTTGATCAGTCAGCGTAGGGACCGAGGTATTGGTCCTCGTTAAACTGTTCTACCGTAAAGTGCTCGACTTCTCGTGCAAGGCGTGGGGGACATGAAGCACATAAATTGACACAGATAATAATCGAAAGTACAATCAAATCCACATTTCCTACTCGGGATAAGTAATTCATAATAAATGATTGAAAATAAGGATGCTTTACTTACAATGTCTTATGGGTGTGGAACGTAGATTTCTGAAACTAACTCGTTGGAGAATATGGTGGTGAGCTTTGGAAGAACCACAAATAATTAACGAAAAAAGTTAACAAATATAAACATTTAAAGACAAAAAAATTTTAATAGTTCAACTAGAATCATTAATTTCACTAGTGAGACGTCCAGTTGTGGTCACCAGTTGTGGTCACTTTCTCTATTGGAACTAAAAAAAGGCATTTTTTTAATATTTACTTTTCGAATCTTTATCATCATATTATTCGAATCATTATCAAAAATGAATGGAATCAAAAAACGTTCAAGAAACATAAAGGAGTTGAATATAAGTTAAACCATTTTTTTCGTTTATCACATCCACTTGTACTATTATTTTCAACTATCTGGGACGTTTTTGCTTTTTTCTTGCTTAAAAAGTAATTTGCAGATCTCCAATGTGCATACTCTTTTGTCTTCAATTTTCGTAACTATTCGAAAAATATACATTAAAGGTCATCATTATGGAACACCTTATATGCATATTGTTCTTTAACTGGTTAATATTTTCAGCTTCCTGATTATAATTGAGATATAAATTCCTTTTTTACCATTCATCCATGTGACTGCTCATTTTGTTTCGGTCAGCATAGTAATAATATTTTCCTATACGTAATTATATATTTCATTAAAAAATTATCTTTTCTTTTTTTGCTTCTTTTTAAAAATGTTAAATTTAAAAATAAAAAAAATCATGATAAATGCGAAACAATCGGGTCAGGAAACTGATGCTTGGGAGCAGAGCGAGCAGAATATAGAGCCCCTAATCTTTTAAAAAATATATAACATTTACAATTTTAATTTTTTCTCTAATTCATTTGTATTTATCAAGAACAGCCAAAGTTTATTGCATGATAGGACTTAATCTTGAGTTTTAGAGCCAAGTCTATTCTGCAGTTCAACCGTTGAATAATTGGCAAGTCTTTCAAACAAATCATCTCACAAATCTCGACTGAGAGCAGGGACATTATATTAGCAGCTTAAAGCGTGCGAATTATATTTCATTATTTATAATGAATGCTTCCAGACAGTGATAGTTTGAATTTCACTGGTTCCTGAATATTAACTCTAAACCTTTGAATGTCAAATGATAAATTCTATATCAACACTGTTTAGATGTGTATATGTTACCGGGAATTACCGAAATCAAGGGAATGTCGACTTTTCGACTTTCACCGGTAAATGCCAACAATCGCATAGTCGCTTTGGTGAATGTCTGAGACATTTGTTATATCCAATTTTATATTTATTAATTCATTGATATTATTATATTTATTCGATATGATAACATCTGCTGGGAATAGATTAGGAGAAACATCAGTGTTCGGAATACCGGTTAAATGCATACCGGGCAGTGGCACTCAACTTTTTTAAAAAAAACATTAGTATAGAGTATAGCGTGTACTGGCACTGAACCTTAAAAAAATAATGATTGAGGGCATACCGGGCATTAGCACTTAAATGGAACTAGTGTATATTTACTTTATTCAGACTTTAGAGGAGATTTTTTTTACCAAAACGTGATATTTCCACAGTCCATATTAAAGAAGCCACTGAGGGGACAATTTGTGAAATTTTTGAAACCAGTGAATCTCTTAAATCTGGTTTCGTGTTAAAATATGTGAGTCAAATTTTCTGAAAATGCCCATATTTGTCCAAAAGTGCTGAAAGAATGTCTTTAAATGACATTTTTTTTAACAAATCTTGATATTTCAACAGTCTGTATTAAAGACGCAATAGAGCTGACATTTTGTGATTTTTTTTTTACATTTTTTGAAAAGAGCGAGTTTTTTAAAACTGGCTTCATGTTAAAATTTGTAAGCCAAATTTTTTGAATATCCCCATATTTGTCCAAAAATGCTGAAAGAATGCCTTGAAATGAGATTTTTTTTTTACATAACAAAATATATCCAGACCATATTAAAGAAGCAATAGAGCTGGCAGTTTGTGATTTTTTTTTAAATTTTTCTGAAAAAAGCGAATTTTTTTAGATCTGGTTTCAGGTTAAAATCAGTGAGTCAAATTTTCAGAAAACGCCCTCATTTGCAAAATAGTGCTCAAAGAATATCTTTAAATGAGATTTATTTTTTACCAAACATATTTCCACAGTTCGTACTAAAGAAGCAATAGAGCTGATAGAGCTTTAGCTGATAGAGCTTTTTAAATTTTTTGAAAATTGTGAATCTTTTTAAACTGGATTCATATTAAAATCTGTGAGTCTAAAATTCTCAGAAAATGGCCTCATTTGTAAAATAATGCTCAAAGAATGTTTTTCAATGATATTTGTTTTTACCAAAACTTTATAGTTCAACACTTCGTATTAAAGAAACAATGGAGCTGATAATTTATGGGGGGAATCTTTTAAATCCAGTTTCATGTTAAATAATAGGCGTCAAATTTTCTGAAAATGCCCACATATGTTCAAAAGTTCTCAAAGAATGTCTTTAAAGGAGATTTTTTACTAAAACATGATATTTCCACCGTCCATATTAATACGCATTAAAGTAGTTAATAAAATATAAGCAATTTTTTCATTACTTAATATTTAATTATGTAGAAAATAAAATTTGCAAATGTGTTTACACTGATTGCATCTTACATAAATTAATAATATTGATATTTTTTTCAATATTTTTGGAATAGAACAAAATGAGTGATTTGTCAAACTTCAAGAAATATATTTTATGGTTATTACGCATCAATTGCATTATGCTTAAAGTATATTTAAAAGTTCTAATAACAATTTTTAGTTATAACAAAACGATATAGCAAAGTTCTTTTTTTACGTGGAATAGTTCTTAATATAAGTTTAAATCATATTTTTTTCATTGTAATGTAGTGCTATCACTTGTTAACTAAAAATTATAAATTAAAAGTTATAAACAACACTGTTCGAATTTTCATTCTAAAATAACTTTCAGTAGTCTGCTCATCCAAATACTCGTAAAATTTATGGTGCGGAACAGTTTTTACCTTTTCGGTTTTAAAACCGTTTACTACCATGATTGAAGAACCATGAATACAAAACTACACAGTTTCTTAACCATTTAAAACTAGCGTGGTTCCAAAACCATGAAGAAGAAGTTTAACTTGTCTTTAGAGCTAGGATTTTCGTTAAGAAATGGGCATTGAGTTAGGTTGTGGATGAGTTATGTTTTATCAAATTAACCGTGGAATGTGGTTTAATTAGGTAATCTGGTTGTTTCACCTATCTCAAGAGATGTTAAATATTAGACTTTTTTGTGTTAAGCCAGGTTGATGGTGCTGCCCTCTATGCGTGAGTGAGAGTATCGTTTCAAGACTATAATGAAATTATATTTTTTTAAATTTAAATTATATGGATTAAAGGGAGTTGTTTATATGACCAGGATGTTCTTTTCTATTAAACAAAACTAACTTTCGAAATTTTAAATATTTGTTTCAGAACAAAAATTATTTTTTGATGATCTTAAGTTATTTTACCGAAATAATTCAATACGATTAAATGAAGATTAAAAAGAAGCAAACTAAGCGAAATTCAAAGTTTTAGATTTAAAAACATTTTTGTAAGTATTTTAAATGTTAATGTAACTAAATTTTATAGAATGCATTTTTTTTTCATTGAAAAAATATATAAACTTAAAGGATTAAAATTTTTTGGTGTAATAAAAATAAAAACATTGATTTTTCGCATTTTAAAATAAAAAAAGAATTCCGATTAATTTTGCTAATATAAAAATGTATATATAAAAGTAGAAAATAGTTGTTGTTTTCTAAAAATAAAAGTAATTTTAAAATAATCGCTTTATTTTCATTCCTTATTTTACATATACTCTAGGGATAAAGCATTAGTTTATATATTTTTTTCTCTTTCCTGATAAAAATATTTATTTCTAATAACTAAAAAAGGAAATAAATGCATCTTTTTATTTTTTTTTTGTGTAATCTCATACTCTTCAATAAGCTAAAAGTATTTATATTTAAATATTTCAATTAGCATTTATTTTGTAAAAATAATAATGCACACTTAGTGAACGAGTACACTTTCAGAAAGAGAACTCTCTCATTTGACGATTCATCAATCCTTGAGCAGTGTTTCGTCAATTTAAAGAATCATTTCTTCCTGAAATCATGTGATTTGTGACGAAACAGGACCTCTCAAATATATGACGAAAATGTTTCCTCAATTACAGAACCTCATCGCAGTGCATTGTGGGAGATGGTTAACTAGAAGGAATACCAGACGATAGAATGTGACGATAAAGCTGACAGGGGCCGGTATTCTGAGCTCTAGTCGACCGTCGATTTGAGTTTTTGGAAGCCGCGCCACTTTACCTGATATTCTACTTTCCCCGCCAATTGCTCGATTTTTGGTATTCCAAGCAAGTTTTAGTCGATCTTGAGCGCTCTTTTCGGTCGACGCGAAAACCACTGGTATTTTCAGTAGAGTAATGGCGATCGCATGATTAGTAATTATTTTAGACGGCTAAGTCCTCGGAGGAGACCATACCCTCCAACTGCTACGGAATTTCTGTAGTTTCAGAAATCTTCTTTTCAGACGGTAGCAAAATTAATGTCTTAATATTTTAAAAAAATTAATTTTAGCGTAACTTGTCCACTATTACTTATAAAAGTGCAGGCCATATGGCTAGATTCTCAAGTTCTGATAAAAGTTTTATGAGAGATCCATTTGCTTTAAAAATTTCTACTTTGGTTCGCTACCACTAGAAAGAATTTTTTTCAAAATCCTCATAAGTTGGAGGGTATGGGAGACCGATATATAGAAACAGAAAATATGCTTTTAGTCTTCATGGTGATGTATTTCATGATTTTTTTTCGATTAACGAAAAATCTTGTTCAGTATTTATGCGTGGAACTAACAGAGGATTTGGAAAGAGAAGCAACGCGAGGAAACGTGATTTCAGTAGAAACATAAGTTAAACTTAATTTTTTTTCAATATCATGAGCATATTTCTCTTCTTTTTTGAAAAAAATAATAATTTAATTTAATTTTTCTTAAACACTTTTGTCAAATTTTAGATTCAAATCAAATATACAGCGGTTCTAATATTGCCATAAAAACTGAAAATGGGATATAAACAAATACTTAAGTGAATAATAAAATATTTTATAACTATGAAACTATACTACAATTCACTTTACTTAAAATCTTTGAAAAATCTTTTATAACATAAAACTAATATTGCTGAACATGGTAATTGCAATATGAAGTACATAAATTGCTTGACAAATTAACAACTAAATATTTCGAATCTCTCAAAGTGAATTTTTTCTTATAGCTAAAATTTTATAAAAGTTTTGTTAAAGAGAGTTCAAAAATTTTTCCATGTAACAAGGAGGTTCATATAATGAACTGTAATGTTTATCTTTTCACGGTGATCAAGAAGTCGGCCACGTACCAGGAAAATCTCGAGTTCAAGCCCGCTTCGAATGTGGGTATAACTTATCTTTCTCTTCTCTTTGTTTTTCTTGTGTTGATCGGGTGATATTGATCCACCCCTGCCATCTGCATGGTGTAATTGAAAATGCAATTCATCAGACCACATTACCTTTTTCCAGTCATCTACTGTCCAATCCTTATGCTCCTTTGCAAACTGGAGTCTACTGTTCTTGTTCAAGGCTGAGAGCAGAGGCTTTCGAGCAGGCTGTCAACTCCCATAGCTCGTTCAGAGACGTTAGCAGTTGCACCTTCACTAAGATTTCCGCTATTTGACGTACTGTTGCTCTTCTGTTGCGCTGGACAACACTGGCATGCATAGATAGATAGATAGATAGATAGATAGATAGATAGATAGATAGATAGATAGATATTAGCCGTTCCCTGTATCATAACCCATCATAAACGAAAAGTAGAAAAATGCGAAGAATGATGTAACATTTTTGAATTCCTTATCTATTACAAATTTTTAATAAAAATTTTTTTGGGGGGTATTAGTCTTTATTATTTAGGAAATAATAGGTATTTTGGTAATAGGTTTTCTACACCTTCCCCACCATGAAATGGATAAATGCAAGAGAAGATTGCTTGATTGTGGTAAATTGGGACAATCATGAGATGACTTTGAGCAAGAGCACCATGTCTAATGATACTGAAAACAGTTAATCTTTATTTCGATGGGGTGAAATTCTAGACACGTATTTTTTAATCTAATTATGCAAAGCCATTGAAAAGGACAACAAATAAACATTAATAGAAAAATGAGTGTCATTTTATCTTTATTAATTGCGTTAATATATGATTTTCTGTTCGGCGCATGATTTCTTAGTTTGGAGATCAATACCAATTTATTATCAATACCAATGAATTACTTTTTATAATCAGTTCAAAGAACAAGTATTCAGTTAGTGTTAAATAGAGCAATTACGTTCTCGCTTATGCTTTATCTTCCGACGTAATTTGCCAAAAAGTTTTTTAACTTTGATAGGAAAATGATATAGCCATTTTTTTCTTTTCAGAAGAAATAAAAACCTCCTTTAATGTGTGGATATATTCTTAAAACAAAGCTTACGATTCTTTCCATTATCTAAACATAGCACCCACAGGAACCAAATGTCGAAGAAAACATATCTTTCTAGATAACTCTTTAAAACTTCCTCTTCTGGGTATCATCAAGCGAAAACAGTCTTCAGTAACAAATAAAAGATAACAGAGAGATAATCAATTCAAGGAAAGAATTGATCAATAAAAGAAACGAAAATGTTACAAGCCTACTTTGCTGAATTTCATTTATTATCTTTATATAACTATTTCTATTTATAAGAATAAGTTAATAGTTGAAACTTAAACTTCTAGATTTTTAAATGTTGCCATTTAAAAGATACTTTGTAAGTCCACTTTCAATTTTTGGAAAAACAAAACAGCGCTGTTCCTCAATAAAATAAATTTAAAATATTATATATTGGATGGAAGCTTTTTGAACAATCGCATTTGTAGCATTTTAATAGCCATTTATTATTTTGGAGTGTTTTGAGCCAAATACTTTTAAAATTCGATGTAACCTTAATACAGTTGTCAGTAGAACCATGTTATTGTACTTCAGAAACTAGATTATATGATACTATGGTTCAACTTTAATGGAATCGGAGATCAATTTAAAACGTTATTATGGTTTAGAAAATTTGCATCGTATTATGGTTCAGAGTGCCGACAATACGATTCAACTTTAAACTATTTTTACTGAGAGTGTAGCAATATAATTTAATTAATAATTAAATTCCATTGTTTTAGAAAATTAGCATCTACTTTTAAATTTATTATTTTCCAATGAGCTCGCAAAGCTCATTCGCAAAAAATCAATTGAGCATTGAACCGTAGTATAAGAAGCTTGAACCGTAATGAGGAGAAAATTTGCTGCGACCTAGATAGGATTTTAAATTGAACTCTCTTTCTGTTCCAGAGAGTTGAATTACAGTTTGGTGTATTCAGGCTTAGAAGTACGATAGTTTGGTTCAATTTAGAGTCATATAAAGAAAGAAGAAAATTTAAAAGACTACACATATCTCACTCACTAGGTGGCACCACTAGATCAACTAACTAAACCACATTTCTTGAAGAAATTGTTAACACAGTCATAATTCAAAGTTATTGACTTAATATATAAACGTTATTGACCTTTGCTGGTAAGGTTCATAAATTCTTCAGAAAGGTTCCAGGTAAAATCGGGGAAGTTTCCGGACTTTCAGTTTAAATATTTCTGAATTCTTAAAAAGAATTTCCTTTTTTCCCAGAAATGCAACATTTTGTAAATGATTCGCATTAACTGTTGTTTATTTTTTCGGAAGATTCCTCAATTCTTTTTACAGTGTGAAGTCATGATGTTACTGCAACACTTTAACATCATCAAAGATTGTATGCGTTAAATGCTTTTCACTTATCTATATTTTAATAAATTTCAATCTGTATTTTAATAAATTTCTATCTGAATTTTTATAAATTTCTATCTGTATTTTAATAAATTTCTATCTGAATTTTAATAAATTTCTATCTGTATTTTAATAAATTTCTTTTTGCATTTCAATAAATTTTCATCTGTATTTTAATAAATGTTTCGTGATTCAAAGTTTCTTTGAGCATAAGACTTTGGTTTTACTGTTTGAAAATTCTGATGGGAATGTGAATTAACAAAACAAATATACAAATCAGTTATTTTGTTACAATTTATCCTTGAAAATTTAAAGAGTGGTATTCTTAATTTCCTTATTTAATGCACCCTTCAAAGCTACTCAATAAATCACTTATTTTGTTTTATTATTATTGTTATTAATATTATTTTAATGGCTTCGTTCCTTTCCAAATTTGTCCTTAAAAAATTAGGGTATGGTTTTCTTAATTTCAATATTTAATGCACTTTTTAAGTCTACACAATCAATCACTTATTTTGTTTTCTTCTTCTTGGGCACTACAGTCGGTTACCGCCCAAGTCGGTCACAGTCAGTTTACCCCATCTACATCTATTGGATGCTATATTTCTCCATCTATTAAATCCCTTTATTAAGTCCTCTAACCACTTCTCTACTCTATCTAACCATCTTGTTCTAGGTCTTCCTCTTCTTTTCCCTCTGGTGTTTATTATTAATATTAATAATTATTATTAATATTAATTTAATGGCTTCGCGCTTCTCCATGCAAAGCAAGAAGTCGGTTACCGGCCAAGTCGGTTACCGGCCAAGTCGGTCTCAGTCAGTTTACCCCATCTACATCTATTGGATGCTATATATTTCTCCATCTATTAACTCCCTTTATTAAGTCCTTTAACCACTTCTCTACTCTATCTAACCATCTTGTTCTAGGTCTTCCTCTTCTTTTCCCTCTGGTGTTTAGTATTAATATTAATAATTATTATTAATAATTATTAATATTAATAATTATTGATATTAATAATTATTATTAATAATTATTAATATTAATAATTATTATTAATAGTTATTAATATTAATAATTATTAATATTAATAATTATTATTAATATTAATTTAATGACTTCGCGCTTCTCCATGCAAAGCAATAACAATACTTTTTGTGTTTAATGAATGTTTTGACCCAAAACTTATAAAATTTAGTGCTGTGTCTAGCACTTCTTGTTTACCAAGCAAAGTTTAAATTAATGTTACACGCTCTATCTAATCTGAAGTTAGAGCACTATCTTTGTACCATTTTTGTTCAAAAGATATTTATTTCGTTGGTGTTGCGACGAAACACTCAATAGAAAATAACTATTTGTTCACTTACTCATTTTCCCTTCCAATTCAAGGTAAACCATTTTCAAACCGAAAGAATGCGAGTAGGGTTTTCCTTTTCAAACTTTTCGATCAAATGAAATTCTTTAAAAGACAGATAAAATGGGGTGTTGCTAGACTGCTTCAAAGAAAATTAAAGACAAAAAATTAGAGACAATAAAAAGAGAGGCACAATTTCCAACTGAGTCTAATTTGTTATTGTTCAGTGTCTTTTTTTTCTCACTTATATAGATATTATCAATCGCTGTACCTACTAAAATGTAACTTTTTGTTTGTTTGTTTGTTTGTTTTTAATATCTACTATAGCTAACTAGAAACGGCGTATTTGATAGTTTTTTCCTTCATACTTTTATTTGGTTTTTATTTAATTTTCTAAAATCTGTTTTTTTCTTACCATAGTCTGTAATATTCATATAATTCATTCTTACGATAGATGTTAATGGCATAAATAAAACAGGAAATAGGTAGCATATCTAAATTTAACTCAATTGGAGATAACCAAGCCTAGAATCTCTAACTCTTCCATCTTTTCTCTCCTAGACAGTTTTAGTCTGATGATTAACCATAATTTGTTCTAACTAGACACATGCAGTTTCAGTTACGTAATTGGTAACAAAAATAACCTTAAACGGGGGTGGGGGTTAAATTCCGGCAAAATTACCATACTTGTATGGCAAAGGCATTTTTGAAAACAAAATGCCAATTAAATCTTACAAATGATAATTAATTCAAATTATACGTTATTTAAACCACTCATTTAGTAGTTTCTCTTTCGTTATTGTATTGGTTTTATAGAAATTCTGGCTTTTAAAATTATGGTTATTAATATCACACCTTTAGTAAAAATACAAAACTAAAAAGTAAATTTAAGCAAATAATTGGTTGTTATTCCATGCTGCCAAGTATCACGATAAAATTGCCAAAATTTTCTTCCTAACTATTATTCATTTAATCATTTATTTGGTAATTTTGACATTTTAAAGTCTGTACCTTTTACCAAATGAAATAGTAATAATCTTCTTACACTTAATTGGTTAATTTAAAATGGAAGTTGTTTTAAATGGTTGATAGGAGTTACTTCTAATTCTAATATTTCACAATTATAACTAAAGTTAAAGGGACAAGAATGATGGGTTCAAATGCTAATTTAATGTGTTTTCAAGATAGTAAACTCTGATCTATGATGGCTACTTTATCCATCTATTGAGGTAATGGGTTTTATTTATATTAAACCTTGTAGACACGAAGAATGGTATAAAAACTCTTCAATATTAAAAACAGATAGTAAACAGCAAGACTAGGAAGACAGCAAGAACATACTTACAGTGTTATAGCTGGATTCGAAACCAATTACATCTACGCTTCACTCGGTTAGCGAAACAACGATACTGCGCAGCGAAAATGTTCCCTTAGATTTATTGCAAGTGAAACCACCACAGATTATTTAGTCCTCCGTAGCCACTGTATATTTTTTTCCATCAAACGATCTGAAGCGTAGAGGTAGCGTGTTCAAAATCTTTGTGCTGTTTTTCTCATTTTTGTGTTTTCTGTTCTTCAATTTGACAAGACATAAGCCATTTTTTCTATTAAGCACACGAGCCTGTGTACGTGTCCAAACCAAAATAATTTATTATTGCACTTGCAAATCCGGGGATGCGGTGTAATTTGAATCCGTAACCTACGTTTAAAATTGCTTTTGTTGAAAGGGCAAGGAGATTCGTGTAGCAAATAATATTTTTTTAAGAAGTTAAAATTTTCTTAAAACTATTGCCTATGCTTTTTTTTACTTATTTATTGTTACACATTCATGTGCAGATCTGTGAGATCACTACTAAGTACGATTTACTTGACGAGAGTTAAAGAACAGATCTCCCAAGAAAGAAGCATTACCAAGATGCATTGAATTTAACGTGAAGTTCCATTCCCGCCTTATTCCTTGTTATATCTTTGTGGAGTCCTTTTCTATTTTCTGTTCTTGGACTTATAAGTCAAGGACTTATACGCCCATCATATTAATGAGCACGCAAGACTGCAATTGTGTGTGTAGCAGTAAATAAATAGATACATCCAGGGTTGAGGCGGGATTCAAACACGCTATCTCCACATTTCAAAATGTTGGGATAACCTGACATTTAAGTTACCGTAACGTTTAGCTAGTTGCTGAGCTAGTTCAGTTTCAATATTCACAAATAAGGATTTTTTGCAGTTTTAAAAGTTGGTAGATGTTAACTTATGACTTGTATAGACATGAAGTAACTGACAGACTAAACAAGAAGTTAAAAAGCATTTACTAATACTTATATAAATGAAATAAAAGTTATCAAAGTAAATATTTTTGCTATATCTCAAATTATACTATTAAACTAATACTATACTATTAAAATCTCTTGGTAAAATTACCAAATTTTATCCCTTTTACTAACAAAATGTAGCATTTAATAATTAAATAATTTTAGAAAAATACATCACTAAAAAAAATTTAAAAGGCAAAGAGAAACAACATTTTAATCAAACTTTTCTAAAAATGATGCATTTCTGTCTCAATTTATGATTTTTATTTTCAAATTTTTATTTATGAATCAAATATAATTCATGAAAGTAATATTCTAGTAAAAAAATTCTTGCATAAGAGTAGTTTGTAATTTATTTAAAAAGTTTATATTTTAAAAAAATGATGTATAGTACGAGAGATGTTACTTTGTATAGAAATAAAATTTCAATAATTGAAGCTTGTATAAAATTTATAAAAACCAACGTATAACATTAGATATATTATTTTATATTTTGCATATAGTATAAGAAGATGAGAATGAAAAGTTCGTATTAAAATTAGAAAAATCAGTGCATTTGCATAATAGTTAAAAATGAATATGTTCATTTTGCATTTAATTTTTCAAGAAAGTATTAGAAAATGATCACATGTTGTTTAAACTGGAATGAGAAAAATTATTATATAGTAAGGAAAATAGTATTAGTATGTACAGTATAAGAAAATTAAGGGGAGTTTGCTTATCTTTACCTTTAAAAAGCAAGTTTATTTTGAAGAAGTTAAAAGTATTTTTTTCTTAATACAGTTCCATTGAGAAAGAATATTTTATTACCTAAAACAGTTATATATAAAATTAAAATAATTACTTTTCGTTCTTTTTTAGTAAAAACTGCAACCCCGAAATGATTTGACATTGGGAATTAGCAAAAAGCTAAGACGTGCACTTTCTTTGCCAATTTCTTAACTTTTTATTAATAAACCTTCTTTAACTAACTTTTTTCAATTTAAAATTCTGCTTGACAGTTGCAATTTACCAACGTAAATCAAATATGAAAAAAATAAACTTTCAAAAATATATTTTTACTTTATAAAAATCAAAATATCCTAATTTTGGGACGCTAGGCACGAATGGGTTCAGGTTTTTTTTTCCATTTAAAAACAAATCCAATTTCGAATGAAACAAGTAATAATATATGAAATACTATTTTAAATTGATGAAATTAAGTATCTTTCAGTAAAATAAGAATTTTAGTTTCTTCAGAAAAAGTGAAATATAGTTATTTTGTATGAAAGTCTCTGAAACATTTTTCGTGCTGTTTAATTTTGCATTTACTGCACTTTCTAGTGACCTTTTTTCACACAATCTACGTAGCGTAACTACGTTTTATTCACCTCGATAAAGGGATTTATGCCAGCATATCAAAGGTAATCTTAGACTTTGCATTTGGGTAATTTAGTAATATGTACTGTATCTGGACCAG
The DNA here is from genome assembly GCF_043381705.1 of Parasteatoda tepidariorum. NCBI lineage: Eukaryota > Metazoa > Arthropoda > Arachnida > Araneae > Theridiidae > Parasteatoda > Parasteatoda tepidariorum. Next base: position 67,748,173 of record NC_092207.1, read on the forward strand.
GTAAAGTGGTTTTTGATAATACATTAAGCGTGTTTCTCGATTGAAGATTAGGAATCTAATTTCCGCTCTGTCCTCAGAACCACCGCACGTCAAATTTAAATATAATGCAAAATATATAAATTGAAATAAATACCAAATATAATACAATGTAACAAGATGTAATGCAATATAATAGTTATATAAATTGACACTAGATTTTCATTAATATTATTTAAAGAGTTTAAATACATTTATATAAATTGATTATATAAATTGACACTAGATTTTCATGAATATTATTTAAAAAGTTTAAATACATTTAAATGTAAGAAAATAGTATTAAACTTTATTCAGTTTATATTATTTATGTTGATTTAACTTTTTTTTAATGGCTTTAAATAACTTATATGTTTCGAAATTCGCTGTTGTGTATAACCAAGCCTCTTTAAAAATTTATTACTTCTTTTTAAACTGTAATTTTTTGTTGAAAAAAAATTTTTTTTTCATGCCTTCCCTATTTCATTTCATTACACTTCAACCAAAGTATTATTTAATTCTTTCCACGAAATTTACTTACATATTCTTAAGCTCTAAAAGTAAGTGACAGTAGAAACCCTATTTTCACCGAAGAAAAAAAAAATTCTTTACATTTCAATCTTTTAGGTCTTTATTAAAGTTGACATGTTTTCTGCATTTTCACTTCTAACTATTTTTTTAAGTCCGCATAATTTTGCGTAAATTAACTATAAAGATTCCACTAAGCATAAAATATAAACGCATGAATAAAGCAAAGTGCTTAAGGTACTTTTCCCTTGGTTTATATTTTGATTTTAAAATAAAATATAATTACTTTTCGTACTTTAAATTTAAACTTAATTACATTTATTTAAGAGTAATATCAAAATTTTCACAATTGCTCAAACAAAAAAGCATTAGACTTCTAAATATTAAAATGACTTAAATACTTAATTTTGCAACAGCAAAATAAAACATAAATTGAAGCTACTGCGGTAACAGGAATTTCTAACTGGAGTAACTGGAATTTCCGCAATTCGATACAAAAAGAAATACAAACGTCATGGAGTTTTATTGTTTTATTTGTAACTCTTAAAAAACTTGAAATTTGGTTAAAAAAAACGATTCGAATTTCATTGAGTACATAAAATGACGTTCCTTCATAATCTTTTGGAGAAAGAATACTTAAGTTGGAACCTACATGGCCACTCTGAAGCGTGGAGGCAATGGATTCGATCATGTGGCAACCTCCGATGTGGTATTCTTCTACACTTTTTACTATTTTTTCTTGTCACGGCATATAAGCTGCAAAAAAAAACAGATGACTGAAAAATTATGTTTGGAAAGAAAGGAATTTACGTACGTATAATATTCCTAAGCGAATTGTAAGTTTATATTTATCGTTAAAAAATAAGTGACATTTTACCGTTTCCCAAATTCTCATTGTACAGAAAAATCACACGATTTGATCTCTAATGCATACAGAAGGCTAAAACTTCGTTGGATATCATCAGCAAAAATTTATTGTTGTTGTTGTTTCCACTACCATTTGCCGATGTCAGCAAGATTGCTTGGAAAGTCAAGCAAATTCAAGACAGAGAGTGAGTTACACACACGTCAAGACCCGTTTTACAGGACAGACCCAGTCATGCAACCATTCACTTACCCGCAGAACGTAATTTCGACCTGTACCAGAGAACGATCAATCTCCAATTCAGTACCCCCAGAGATGTTGATTTGTTATAGGAACTAGGAGAACTTTGTGACCCAGACCGAGTTTAACCTGCACCGGTCACCATTTCATACATGGGATGAAATTTATAAAACTTATAACTACACCTTCTAATTATTTATTTATCCAATTTTATTATACTATTGTGTTTCAATAATTTTTTTAAAAAATATACCATCGGAAATTTTAAGATTTCATGCAAAGTTCAGGACTTCACAAGTTCAATTTTACGAAAAACGTTAGTTTCACAAAATACTTTTTCTTAAAATTTTATTTTTGCATCCCGTAGGAAACAATAAATCCATATTTTTACCATATTTTTGTGTTGATTTTTTAGTATAATTTTAATTTTCACAATATATTTCACAAAATAGGTACCTCTCAGAAAAACCTAGACAGACCCCTGATTACAATACATCTCAGTAGGCCATTTTAGATAAAGGTTTTCAGATCATTTAAGAAATTTTACTAAGTTTTATTTGCGCCAAGCTCGTATGTCAAACATAGTCTATACTCCCGACGGTTTTTCCTTAAATACTAATTTATGATCCCATTGTGACGTTTTACTTAATTTCTGATAACGACTCTCGAAATATATATTAAACGCAGCGATAATGGAACAACCTGTTTATATCATTTTCAAGAAGAATTGTCATCAAGAAAAAACGTTCCATCAACTAACCAAAGTATTTTTGATGAAGCTGGATTTTTTCCTGTTGCAGTGATCCTCATCAGATGTCAAAACTTGGGAAAGTTTCGTCAAACATTCTTTTCTGTCATACCGGTATTTGTACCTTCAAAGAAGAAAAGAAATACATTACTTTTATTACATTTTTATTTGCTTATTATATCTAACTATATTGAAATAGAGGAATTCTTATCTTTGGCAAAATTCGAAGTCAGTGAAAAAACCAGCAGGGTCTTATGGGATAGCATCTTATTAATGAAGAATATTTCAGATAGTTAATCCTATGAGTAACACGTCCGTAAAAAGACTTAGTCTGTACTTTAGAAAGACATTAGGTGACACAAGAAGAGCTTTTTAATAAGATATCTTGCTTGAGAGGATTAATTTCTTCTATTTTCTGATAGCATATACCAATGATATTTGTAAAAAGAAATAAACTTATGTTTGTTGACAAAAAGTACCCTTTCATCATTTAATAAATTACTTTCCCTAAAATTTATTTAACAAGTCATAAATTTTAAAAACAAATTCTAGAAGCCAAATTTTTCGTATTCCAATAAGACTACCTCATTCTAAATCTCATTATATGCTTAACTACCAAAGCAATACGCATTCTTTAGATCAAAAATCGTTGATGAAGTACTCAATTTTTATTAGGACATAAGTTTACTCTTATTACTATCGCTATATACCTATAAGCATATAAAATATATATTAGTATGTATGTCATCATCCTCAATGGCTCTACAGCCCAGGGTGGGCCTTGGCCTTCTCAAGAAATTTCTTCCAGGCTAACCTTTTTCTGCTAGTGTTCTCCAATTTTTGGTTTTTGAGATCAAAAGGTCTACCTCCAGGCCATCTATCCATCTCAAATTTGGCCTGCCTCTTTTTCGTGTGCCAACTGGTCTGGCATTGAGAACTCTTTTTGTGGTACGGTCTTCGTTCATTCTGATAACGTGGCCTGCCCATTTTATTCTTTGTCGTTTAATAAAGTTAATAATGTCAGGTTCATTATATGATTGATATAGCTCTAAATTTGATCTTCTTAGCCACACACCAATGTTTTTAATTCCTCCGAAAATACTTCTCAAGACCTTTCTCTCTAAGGTACCCAACATAGCCTCATCCGTACAAGATAGGGTTCAGGTTTCACAAGCATATGTTAAAATTGATCCTATAAGAGATTTATATAGTGAAACTTTTGTTTTTCTATGAATTGCATCAGATTTTATATATTTTCGAATTCCATTAAAACAGTTATTAGCTATAGTAATTCCTCTTTGTATTTTCATTGTGGTGTTGTTCCTGTTCTTGATTACAGAACCCAAGTAAACGAAATTGTCAACAACCTCGAATTTATATTCTTCAATTTCTAAATGGGTGTTATTGAAGTTTGTTTTAGTACAGGGCAAATATTTAGTTTTTGCTCTCGTTTATTCTCAGACCCATCTTGAGAGCCGCTTTCTCTAAAGAAATAAAAGCTTGTCAGCATGTATGTAGAGCAAAAATTATTAATCAAGTGCTCAACCTTTATTAGGAAATAAGTTTACTCTTATTATTATCAATATATATATATATGAAAGGGTAGCAGTCATGGTGAGTGATGTTAGGCCACGCAGATAGCAGTTGGAAGGCAAAAAATATTTTATTAACTTCACTTAGTATATTTAAGACATTTTCTAGCAAAGGCGGAGCTCAAAATCGCACTCAAAAACTGTGTGCTTAAGTTTTTATCTTAGGGAAAGTAGCAAAGGAATTTCCCTCTATTTTGTTATATTTGAGGGGAAAAGGGAAGTGATAAGGATTACTATTGGTTTATGAAAGAAATCTAGCTTTTCCCACACAGAGCATAGGGAGATATGTCCTGCTCTTAATTAAATGCATAGTTGAGCCAAAAATAGATTTAAGAACAGGAT
>NC_092207.1:67752680-67769465 GCF_043381705.1 Parasteatoda tepidariorum
AAGATATATATATATATATATATATTATATATATAAATATTAGCATGTAAGTATAAAAAAAAATTTTGATCAAGTGCTCAATCTTTATTACGAAATAAGTTTACTCTTATAATTATCAATATATACCTATATGTATATAAAAAAATATATTAGCATGTATGTATGAAAAAATTATTGATCAAGTACACAATCTTTATTAGGAAATAAATTTACTATCATTGCTATCAGTATATACCATAGGTACATATAGGTATATATCAGTATTACTATCATTACTATCAGTATATGTTGAAAAGAGAATTATTTGCAGATATGTTTCGTATGCAAATCCACAATTTTTAACCGATTACATCAAATTTTTTGTGCAATACCTGACCGTCATCTTTATCGAATACCTCCTACAATCGATTTACTTGCTATAGAGAGATTATATCGTAAAGAAAAGTAAATAATTTATGATATCAGTAATCAGCTAGCTAATATGTCTAGTATTAAACGAAAATGAGTTACATTGAACATTTCTAGCACGTTTTATTTAATGATATATCCTTGTTTTTCATTGTTCATTTATATCAAACCAACTTGTATACTTTCATTAAGTACGGAAGCGACGTCACCACTTAGAATTTAAAAGATATTTGAGACTACTTGGTCGTTTTTTTTTTATTTACGCTTTTAAAAATGCTTCTCGAAATCTAAATAATGTAAATTCAACAGGAATTGATAAATTAAAAGTGAAGTTGAGTATTAAATACCATACCCCATTCCTTCCAAGCCACATTTTCACCTATCATTTGAGATTTTGATTACTATTTTGATACAAAATATCAGTTCAAAACTAAGACTTTAAGCACCATTTTAAGGAATCAGTTTTTTATATATCTATAAGAAAGTGCCGTGCTTGTGTATGAAACTAGTGGTGTGTGCATGATATTGCAAAATATACCGGCATAACAGTCAATTTACAGTTTTGGATTTGCTCAATACCGTAATTTTGCTCAAGCAAAAAAAACAGCCCCAACAAAACAGAACTCTGAATTAAGAAATAGGATGAACTCGATCCTATTAAAGACAGTTTGAGTAATATTAAAATCCTCCTTTAAATTACATGATAGAAAAACTACGATGCTGTCCTATGGTGAATCTAAAGTATGCGAACTATTTAAACTCAATCACACTCTGTCTCTTTTAATTAATAATCTTTCTTTCAAAAATTTTCTCTTTTTCTATATAGTTACTCTTATTAAAACATTATATTTAATCCTCATATAAGATTCAAAACTTAATTCTTTGTAATTTCTTCATTTTTAAATTATAAAAAAATTCTCATTCATTTCAAACAAAAATACTAAAGATATTTACAACATCTTTTTTAAATATTTTTTCTTTAAAATAATACAATGACGTATTCTACTAGCAAAGTACTTGCATTTTTATTACTGCTTGAAACATATAACAAGAAATAAGATGCATATAAAAACCGAAATGAACAAAAAATAATAAAACTTCCAAAAGACAAACACCATACGTCTGTTTTCATAATATTACACCTGGGGTTTTACTGATATAAAAATAAATACTCTAACTCGAGAATATTCATAAATTTTCATGAAAATCAAATTTGAAATAAAAAGCGTAAGATGCTGAATATTCCTAACTCATTTTTTACGAAAATATCCGAGATATTTTATACCTTTGCCTTAAGGACATAATTTTAGGGAAAAAACAAGATTAAGTTATAAGGCATTTTCAAGTATCTGAGTTTTATCCGGTAAAGTTAAAGGTCCATATGTGGATATAAAAAGAAGCGAAAGTGAAATATGCAAAAGCTCCTCTTTTTAAAATAAAATGTAGATTTGAATTTCATGATACAGTAAACTTTATCTACTGTTATTGATGATATGAAAATAAATTTGAAAATATCCGTTATAAATCAGATATAGTTTACTTTCATTATTAAATATTAAATTTATAAAAAAAAAAGGATATTACAGTAACAGCAACTGAGCCAATTCGCAAAATGTAATAATAATACTTTTTGTCTGTTTAATGGCATGATGAGAACATTATTTATTTTAACTTCATTTGATGGTCCCATATTGTATGTTATGGCTCGTTTCAAAAGACATTATTTCGTGTTTTCAACGATAGGGGGCAGTATTTGCAGGGGTATTTCCATTTCCGTTAGAAAATTCACTCCTTTTAATTTCTACTTCTTTTCGGTTTACTTCATTTTTTGACTGTTTTTTTAATATAATTATTTGTTTTTTGGGAGGCAAAGAAATAGTCGCGTTCTGCTAGGACGTCAGAGGAGGACAGCAAAACACACTGTGATATTCTATAACCGTCGCTGAAGAGCCGACCCGATTTTTGGGTTTCGACTAATAATGTTCAACTCTGTAGCCTTGTAATTTTGAACCCAATCCAGAAGAGCAAGGAAATTCCTGGATCAAAAATTAGGAGAAATTTTAGAGAACGTTTTGATAGAACTAATCCGCATTTGGAATTACATGGTGAAGAAAACCACAAAAACCTCCCACGGTTAGCTTAATGACTCATGATCCATCTACCAGAGATATTTTACATCAGCACTATGGTCGGTGCCAGTGAAGTCCGGAATTCGTATTGCTAGGATTTGAACCCGGTTGACCTCATTGAAGGGGAATGCTCTATCCCCTGAGTCAGCATGGCTTATACTGTAAAATTTGATAGTGTTTTTTTATTATTATTATTAAGGATAACAGGTAAATATAACATCAGTGAGTTCATTCATGACTGTTGGATCAAGTTTAGCCTGTCTTTATCCAGCGCCCTCTATGCTAATTTATTAAATGGAGCAAAACGTCAGTGTAAAGAAAAGCCAAAGTTTTATAAAATTTAATAACGTTTGTGGTCAAATTTTTTAAAGTTTAAAAAATTGCTCCAACGCTGCATTAACTGGTCTAATAAAAAAATTAAAAAACTGAATTCATTGATTTTGATAACTTTTATTTCCATGAAGTATATTCACCAAATTGGCGATTTTTTAAAAACATTCAATAACTTTCAACATATTTAAGTTATATGTCAGTTCGAAATCCCAATAATTCTAGACGGCAAGATGGTACCTATGGTTTAAAAATATAGATTTGCGTAAAATGTAAGGTTCTTGAGTACTGTTTTTTTTTATTGGCAAAAGAGTTTTATGAAACACTTTTATTTAAAATGGGTCGTATTTTTATACATGAAAATATAAAAAGAAATAGGATGAAATCAAAACATAGGTAAACATTTGATAAAAGGAAATTAAATAAAAAATGAGAAAAAGAAATAGCAAACTAAATGGGGAGAGTAATAATGTACGAGCAAATGTGTCGTCATGAGATTCGGGGAAGCTTTAGTGCTTTTAGAATGCACTCAGAAAACACTATAAAAGCGTGAGATAATGTGAAGACAAATTGATGACAACACAATGCTCCAGATATTATTTTTACCTCTTTTACCCGTTTTGTTTTTCTTTATGAATAAAAGAAATTACTTACTCGTAAAAATAAGAAGTCTTAAATTCCGGTCTCTTTAGGAAACTTATTTAAGAAGATATAGATTGGGAATTTCGTCCAATATAAATGTAAACACTTATTAATTTCTGCATCTTTCTTCAATAGTAATAACCATGTAATAACCATTAAGTGAGTTGTATAGATTTGGATTATTTCAGGGTTACGTTTGATGAATTTTAGTGTCAAAAAGAAAGCCAAATAGCACCATTTTATTACAAAAACTTTTTCTTGATTTTCGCCTACCAATTACTTCAATTATAGAACTGTTTGTATTGCTATGAATCGTTTTAGTGAAAAAGCTCTATAACATCATTTCATAGCTCTAAAACCTTTGGCCTTTTTCTTCAATTATAGTAAACATTGGCATTATACTAATTGCTATAAATCATTTCAATGACAAAATATGATGATTTTTTTAACAAAAAAGAAAGATAAATAACATCATTTCACAACAAATATAAAGAGCATTTTATTGCAGCATTTTAAATCAGCTGCTGTAATAGTGATTTGTATTTGCATTTCTATATTTTAGAGACAAACTTCTGTGAATTTCTCTTTGAATTCTATGAAATTTCAATTATTTTGTTATGTAAGAAACTAAATAAATCCATTTTATAACACTGGAAAAAAAATTTTATTTCTTCCTCTTACGTCAGTAGGGGTAACCATGACATTATTTCTATTGCTATAGATTATTTTAGTGACAAACTTCTATGATTTTTCGTGTTATGAAAGACACTAAATAACATCAATTTATAACACAAAAATTGTGTTTGACATACTTTGACAGGTTTATTGAAGAGTTTTGTGTTTAGCCTCAAATTTGTTGATACAAAGCAAAATACATTAAAAAATACACTGTTTAAAATTTCAATTAAGTGTATAAAATTTAAATTTTAAAATTTTTTTATAATTTTAGCAAAAAATTAACTCCCTACTTTTGAAGTTCTATGTACTGAAAATATGAAACCGAAACATCCAAAGGAATAATATAAAAAACAACAACATAAATGTCAACTAATCTCTGAAAGAAATTGATTTTAATAAATTTTTTTATTTAATACAAAGTAATGTACTGCAATGTAGCGGAATGTAATGTTGAATAAAAAATAAGTATATCTTAATAAAATAATGTTTTTTACAACTGAAATTTTATAGTTTCAATTAAATTAAATTTAAATTGTAATTTTGAAATATTTAAACCATATACTAAATAAATTTTTAGGAGCCATATTAAAATGCATAAAAATAAACAAAAACTCAGAGCCAAAAAAATAAAAGGAAAGTTAGGGTTTTGACTGCCGAATCCTATATTATAAGTTTATAAACTTTTTTTTTCTTACTAACTGCTTCACTCATGGTTCAAAGATTCACCTTCTTTCTTCTAGCTTTATTCATTCGATTCACTCATTCATTGAATAACTTACTCATTCTTTCAATGACAAACTGTTAACTTATTCTTTACTAAATATATTTAGAATTATCATGATAAATTAAATAAAAAACATAATGGCGGAAAACATTTAATATTACTGGCGCGCGTGGAGCATTAAATGGTATATCAAGTATCATTGTAAGAAGATATTGTTTAATAAACTAAATAAAAAATATGATTGGTCGTCGTAGTATCTAAATTATTAATTCCCCGATTCCCTTGCTAATATATTGTTAACAGTTCTCTTTGGTCAATATCTTCTCTATACATATAAAGAACATTTTATTGCTGCATTTTTGTCAGTTGCTGTAATCGTGATTTGTATTTTTATTCCTATATTTTAGTGACAAACTTCTGCGAATTTCTCTTTGAATTCTATGAAATTTCTATTCTTTTGTAATAAAAAAAACTGAATAAATATATAGCACAGAAAAAATATAGCACATATTATAACACAGAAAAAAATGCTTTTAATTTCTTCCTCTTACGTCAGTTGGGGTAACCCTGGCATTATTTGTGTTGCTATAAATCATTTTAGTGACAAACCTCAATGATTTGTGAAATGAAAAATGCTAAATAGCACCATTTTATAACCAAAATATATACACAAACATTAATTTATTCGCAATCTTCTGAAATATTTCTTTAAAAATTTTGAATTCATCGTTACATGAACTTTATTCTCTATTAATAAATTATAAACTATTAAACTCCACTATTATACCAATAAGAAACTATTGACATTGATTGATATAGTAACTATTAATAAATTCTAAATTATTATTTCAAACTATTAAAATAGAGGCTTTACAAAAGCAAAATTATTAAAGAAAATCATTTTCAAAAAATAACTTATAGGCAAGGAAGAAAAAAAAATTCTTTTCAATAAAACCTGCATAGTAATACAATCTAAGCTTATAGGAAATTAATATTACAGATCGAAAAATTTTACTATAAATCTATTGTTTCCAATCCAATTACGCTACTTTTCTATTAATCAATAATTATTTATATCCCTTTAGATTTTCCATTTCGGACTAGTTTTCCAATTATTTCAATTTTTCCATTTTGCTGGATTACAGACATCTGTTTTTAGCACTTTCAGTTTAACATTCAGTTAGAAAAAAATTATTTTCGCAGACTCCCATGTAATATTAGTTTTTTTCCTGAAATTCTAACCCATTTGGAATATAAAATAAAGTGATTGAAAGGAAAGCACTTCCTGTTTTGTTTCCTTTACTTCTCCTTTTATTTCCAATGGATATTTATTCAACGGATAGACTTTTAGATTAATAGGGGAATGGCAAAATAAATTTGAATAAAAATTCACTTATTTCATAATGCTAATCCTAAATCATACATAAACAAAAAATCGCTTCTGTTTTCCGAATAGTTTCTCCGTGAAATTGAATTCCACCAGAATCAACATCTGAAAGGAATATAGTTTATTTTTAAGCAAAAAATAAACTGAATTCAAATGTAAATTTTATTTAAGTACAAATCATTTTCTTCAAAACTATTATTTTCGAAGACACAACAATTTCTCCAAAGAAAACAGGCAATTTCCCAGAAAATACTTTTCGACTTTAAAATTTAAAAGCATAATAGGATTTAAATTTATTTTTTTGCAAAAATAGTTGTAATTTTTTAATCCTTTTATACACAACATTTTTATTGTACATAGCTTATATTTCTTGAGCAGTCTAATGATTCAAACTAGACTTAAATATTTTTAAAATTAAACTGTGATATATCTTTAAACAAATATAAATATCCGCTAAAATGAGAAAAATAATATACAGGGTGACTCAACAATCTTGAATCTTGGGACGAAGTTCAACTTCTCAAAGTGCTCAAAGAAGACTCAACTTCTCAAAGTGCTTAATCCTAATTTGATAAACCATGGAATACATTAATTCAAATTTATTGTTTAGTATTGCAAGTCATGACTGAATCAGCAGTGGTTTTATTTTTAATTCTCGATATGAAAATTTGAAAGAATGAAGCTTCTACTTGACATTTATTTTAATGAACTTAGAAATTCAGGATTAAACCAATATAATCTGTAACAACCATAGTTTAAACTTATATAATTTTATTAAAATTTTAATTATCACAATCACACACCCTTTCTTCTTTTTAATNTATATATATATATAATTAATTTTGTATCACCTCTCTCAAAAAACCTCTTCCAGCGACCGGACAAACCTCCGCACCAAATGCGAAAAAGGTCAAGTAAGGAAACACGAAAAAATATCAAAACAAAAATATAAACAAATAAGTAGATTCAAAGATGTTCAAAATATTTGTGAGTAGCTCTTATTTAGAGAGCTCTTTTTAACGATCTTCAAAAGCGATCGAAAATCTCAAGTTGCATTCAGAGTGCACTAAGGACGATTCTATCAAAGTTACTTTTAGAGTTCAAAGTTAAATTACATAAAAAAAATAGTTATTTTTGAGAAACTGAGCAACTGAAACAGATAAACCTCTTCCCCTTTTTTAAAGCAAACCATTTTTTGGGATATAAAATTAAATGCAAATGTAAGCAAAAACATTTTTTTTTATTTAAAATTGCTTATTTATTTAAATTGTTCTATTATTCATAGTTGGTAAATTCATTTTTACACATAATTTTATCAGTAGGGGTCATTTATATTGACACTAAAATTTATTCATCGATCTGGTTTCAATGATGCCAACATGAATTGCTTTTCACACCAAGAAAAATAAAATCACTTGTGAAAATCATGTACCTTCGATAATATTTTGAAGTTAATGGAGGCAACCCCTAAGAGCGACCAACCTCCATTAACAACCATTGTGGAGCAGAGAGTGTCTCTCCAGAGAGGTTTCACTGTATAAGCAAAAATTTTTGTAACCAGCTTAACAAAATAATCAGTTTTTAAGTTTCCTTTTATTATTTAGTTAAAATAAAGAAAAAGTTCTAGTATTTTGCTTAACTGAGTTGTAAAATAACCCAAACACAAATAATATATTTGTAAAGCATTTTGCTATTTTAAACTTAATTAAAAATTAATTACTTAAATGATTTCAGAAATTTAAAATCCAATATTAGTAACATTTATCTCCTTAATATACTATATAATAAAGAAAGTACCCTAAAATTCTTAAACTCTGACAAAGGGAATTTGTTTAACAAAAGTTTCATTGATAAATTGCTATCGTGATTCTGTTGAATTTTTACAAACTAAAACAATAAATAACTTAATCTCATATTGTAGGTGTCTCCAAATAATAATATCAGAGATTTTGTCATTCTGATATTGTCTCCTCCAACAAATCCATTATCCTTATCCGAAAACTAATATTCTTGTATTCAGAGAGTATTATTGCATATATTACAAGCAAAGAAACATCAGAATATATCGAAACTTATTCAATATCCTTCTGCAAACTGGTGAGATCACAAACTAAGCCATGCTACTATTGGGATTGGTTCTTCACAGCTTGAAAAAGAATTCACCATCCAATATTCTCAGAATGCCATAAACTATACCTAACAATGCAAAGAAACTTGATATATAAATGTTTTCTTTTTCTTGCAGTTAATATACTTTAGTTGAAAGTACTTCTTTGTACTTCTACGTTCAATGTCTACGTCCAATAGAGACATTTATCATGTCACTGCAGTGCTTGTTTTTTTTTTCTTTTTTTTTTCTTCTTTTTTTGCGTACTAATACATTTTTTCTTCATGGTAAAATTTCAATTCAAAAGTGAGTTATTTCTTTTGAGCGCAAAGGAAGTTTGAACAAAAATAAGCCGTGACATGTTTCTATTTTCTCATAAGCAGCTCTGTGAATTAAATTATCTTAATTTAAATTAAAATATTAAACTGAACTTAGTGTAAAAACTTGCATCAATTAAAAACAACGTTGTAAAATTCTAATTACAAAAGCGAATTATTCCTTTATTGAAGGGTTATTATAATTACGATTTCACTGTTTGGACCTGCATAAAATTCCTACTATTAAACACATGTTGATAAATTTTGTTTAAACTTTAGATTAGGAAGCATGGTAAAATTAAATATAGAATAAAATTTTATTCAAATTTTCGCCACCAGGCGAAAAAGGCGTGCATACTGAACGAAACATAAACTAAAGACGTAAAAAAATGCAATACTGATTAAAAAAATTTTTAGTTGTTATGGAAATACCTGACTAAATCATGTAGCTATGTGTGTTTTTTCCCTCAAAGCAGTCTTCCATATAGTATAGAAATATTTAATCTCCTTATTGGTTTTTTTTAATAATTTAAAAACATAATTATCTTTTAAAAAGTGAATATTACTAAAGATGTTACATAATTTAAGTAAATACAATGTTGTAAAAATACGTTCTTTCTAATTACTTTTAAAACTTACTTTCTTTTCAATTTTTGTGAATTGTCCTTAAAAACTCACAAAATGCTAAAAAATATGAGCGATAGAATACCTTAAGAAAAAACCTATACGTGTCAAATTTTCACGAAAATTAAAATTTATAAAAAAAATTAAGATGTTTTTTAAATTTTTTATTGCACATATTCATCGAACAAATTTTTTTTACGAAAGTTTCTATACAAGACTGTGAATTAGTTAAATTTGAAAGTGACGAATGCTGTAACTTTCCTCAAAAACGCATTTTCATTCGAATGTAATTACGCATTTATAAATTGAAATGTCATTGCAACTATCATATACCAATATTTTTACATTTCTGCAGCAGTTAAAATAACTATGATTACTAAATAAGTAAATCTTACAACTAAATACTTGAATCCTGGCGTATACGAACCATAACAAACTGAATTCAGAATTCTTTATGTAAATTATTACTTTTTTCAACTTCAACAACTTTTTTCAACTTTAATTAACAAAACTGACTCCCCAAGGAAATAAAATTCCACAGAAATAGATTATTTTTAGAAGTAAGTATTCTTGCTTCATGACTGAATCTTTAGCAAGCGATAATTTGTAAATGCCATTTGTAAATGCGATAATTTTTAATTATTTTGGTGTTTAATTTTCTGAGTGACAGTAATTAGAGATAAATCTAGAAAAGATTGCTTATAGCGAAGATCGGTAACGCCCCGCTGCTTTTCCAAGCATTCCTCTGACAGCAATACTACATTATCTACTTGAATAAACAAGCACTCCCAATTTTATACTATTAATATTGTCCCAATATGAGATCTATATGTGCAGTTATTTTACGTATCAATAGGTGGCGATACTATAGTGTAATATGGTAAAGTAAATCGAGTAGTATCATTTAACTTAAAAAACCATCAAAAGCCGAGCAGTGGCACTTAATCTTTCAAAAACATCAATGTAGAGTGTACTGGGCAAATGTGCACCAGTAAGTGGCAATTAACCTTAAAAAACATCAGTGTGTGATATACCGGGCAATTGCACTAAAAGTGCAAAAAAAAATTCAACTATTAAAAAAAATAAATGTTATTTACACAGGTAAATCGCATATAGGGATGTTAGCATAATATTTGATTGCAAAAATCTTCCAACAATGGTATACCGGGCAATTGCACTAAAAGTGCAAAAAAATATTAAACTGTTAAAAAATTAAATGTCTATTACCCAGGTAAATTGCATATAGGGATGTTGTCATACTAATTTTTTTAAACGATTTAAACTATTACTCATACTATTTAATTACAAAACTCTTCCAGCAATGATATTTAAGTGCAATTATTACAGTTAATGGTTTAAATGCAACTGTTGTTAATTATAATCTATTAAACTGATGCGCGAAAGAGCTTGCTTGATTACAAATAGTTGCTTAATATTAAAAAATAACAATAAAAATATTAATAACAAACAAATGTAGTGAACATTATTAATGAATAGTATAGCAAAAAAATAATAACATTTACATTTTTATTATTTTGTTGAATTCTTACTTAGCTTTACTTTCTGCGCATTTCAAAAAATTTTAGCTCGAGAGGGAAATATTTTTTTTATTTTTTTGTTTGCGTGAAATTACCACATAAGGACTTCTTTTAATATATTTGTTCATTTTAATTATAAAAGCACAATATTTTACATTCGACAGAGTCAACGCAAATTACAAATCTCGCCTACATCTAACTGAACCTTTTGCTTCTCTATTTTCGCTTTGGCGGCAAAATGTGGCTCATTTAACTTAGAGTAGTATTTTGCATAACGTGCATATTTCGCTTTGTTTTCCCTCATCATTGGTTTTATGTTTCCCTTGAGAGCAATAAAGTGTTAGAACCTCAGAAATATTTTAATAAAAATTAAATTACCCCTTTTATGCAACATTTTCACTTTTCCGTCACTTATATTACCCTTTCTCAGAGTTTTAAAATTCACATGAATCACTGACTAAGCTTATCTGTTCTCTTTTTCCTTAAAAAAATACTTTTTAGCACACTTTATTGAACTAATATGTTATTAAAGCATGTAAGGCACGTTTTAAAGGATGGGATAATGATATAATAAAGCTTATTTGAACATTTTGATTCCTCATGTGCGTTTAAAAGAATTATAATAATGAGATATTGGTAATAATCTTTTTTTTTTTTTTTTTNTTTTTTTTTTTTTTTTTTTTTTTTTTTTTTGCTAGTATAAAACTATAAGAAACGTTTACTAGTTTTATGTGTATTAAAAATAACTTTTTTTTAAAAAAAATTCTTACGTCAATTTTTTTTTCTAAAAAAAAAGGCTAATAGTTCAATTTATTACCAGATTTAAAGTTTAAAAAATTATTATCTGAGAAACCAGTAATTATGAAATGCATCCTTCTCTATAGACATTTATTGCATTTTTAGAACAGTATAGTAGAACAATTGTTTGTTTTTTTTGTTTTTTGTTTTTTTGTTTGTTTTTTTTTGATACTATAAAAAAAAATTCGGTAAAATTCTTCAGTTAAAAGTTGTAAAAAAGGTTAAATTACTCGAATTATAACCAGAACTAAGCTTTAAAAAATATGAGAGAAATAAGTAATTATAAAATATATTCTTCTCCATAGACATCTATTGTATTTCTAGAACAGTATAGTTGAGTTATCTTCTTTTTTTCTCCTTTTTTTTTTTTTTTTTTTTTTTTTTTTTTTTTTTTNTTTTTTTTTTTTTTGCTACTGTAAAACATTTATTTGAAACGTTTACTAGTTTAATCCGTTTTAAAAACTATTTGTTTTTAATAAAACTATTCGGTTGAAAGCTTTTAAAAAAAGCTAAATAACTAACTTTACCCAAAATTAAAGTTTAAAATAATTATTACAGAGAAATCAGTAATTATAAAATATATTATCGATAGACATCTATGTTATAAATTTGAAAGATGTTTATAAATTTGAAAGTAGACGTCTGAGATATCTTACTATTTTCTTTTAATAATTTTGCACAATACTAATATTTCGTACAAATATATTTTGTGAAGTTTACTTCTACAACTGCTATATAATTTCAAACAAAGTACACTATCAGAAATTTTAAAAAAAATTTTAAATAACAATTTATTTAATTGTTATTTTACCATATTCAATCAAAACTGACAACTGACCATAAAAAAGATGATATTGAAACTGTTAACTATGAGAAAAATATTTTATTAATTGCTACCACCTGTTAAAAAACAAAAATTTTATTTGCGCTAACTAGCCCCACAGCCAATGAAACTCGAACTCGCACTCTTCGAAAGCTGGAAGCTATGTGAAAAGGATTACAAATTCATATTTCAATTTTTCATCATCTAGCACAACAGCGAATGCCTAAAACTCTTATTGTCTTATTGGTCTTAATCTTAATGGTGAACATATTATGAAGCTACTTAGTCCTTTGCTACTGGGTATATACTTTAGCCAAGAGGGTAAATCTATCAACCTCATGACCGGNAACTGTTAACTATGAGAAAAATATTTTATTAATTGCTATCACCTGTTAAAAAACAAAATTTTTATTTGCGCTAACTAGCCCCACAGCCAATGAAAATCGAACTCGCGCTCTTCGAAAGCTGGAAGCTATGTGAAAAGGATTACAAATTCATATTTCAATTTTCCATCATCTAGCACAACAGCGAATGCCTAAAAATCTTATAGTCTTATTGGTCTTAATCTTAATGGTGAACATATTATGAAGCTACTTAGTCCTTTGCTGCTGGGTTTATACTTTAGCCAAGAGGGTAAATCTATCAACCTCATGACCGGCTGGACGGGGGCTCGAATCCCAGCCATGACCCCACAGTATTTCCTTCATTCACCACATGAGGGATTTTCAGTGTCCTGTAATCTGTTTTATTACTAGCACATATAAACTGTAGATTATGTTTACTTAATAATAGTATTTTATTTTATTTTATAACCACCGTTGAACAGCCGACCCAATTTTATGGATTCACCTCTACTAATGTTCAACTACGTAGAATTGTAATTTTGAACCCAATCCAGAAGACAAGGGAACTCCTGGATCGACTATTGGGAAAAATTTGCCTTCGTGGAGGACTTTTTGATGGAGCTAACCCGCATTAGCGTTACATGGAGAGTGAAACCGCGAGAACCTCCCATGGTTAGCCGGACGACAAGGGGACTCTAACCCATAATCCGTCTACCACTGAGGATATTTTATGTCAGCACTGTTGTAGGTGCGAGCAGGGTGAGGAATTCTCATCGACGGGGATTCGAGCCCGGTTCGCCTCATTGGAAGGCGAACGTTCTATTCCCTGAACAATCGCAGCTCTTAATAATAGTATTAATATATTTCTAAAGATTTAGTCAAAATTTTAAAAAATTTAACAAAAAAAACTTAATCATTTATAAGTCGAAATCGGAGCAGGAGCCGAGCTCTGAGAAAAGTATCGAGTTGGAGTTTGCGTCAAACATTTCAACAACTGACTTCAGATCTATGGGGGGGAAAGTTATCAATGTGCCAAATATATTGTCAAAATAAAATATTGCGAATTCTTACATAATCTTGATAATTAAACATTTTGATAATGATTATTTTTAATTTCTGTAATTATAGTTTTTAAAGAGACTAATTAATAATAAAATTACTTTTTATCTTTTAAAACTCAAATTTAAACAGTCAAAACTCGTTTATGAAATAGGTAAGTATTCCAAAAAAGTCACTCCTATTTTTTTTCTCTTTGTTAAAATTAATTTGAAAAAGAAATTAGATAATAGGTAATGATAGCTAATAAACTTAATATTCATGAAACTTCCAAATATAAAAAAATATATGCTCCTCAATAAGATTTTTGAAAATTAATTTTAATTATAAGTAACCAATCAATGCATCTAACTATGTATTTTCTTATAGAGCTTTGATAATTGAATTAATTCGTGTAACAAAATTTTATTAATATATTTTCCCAGATCAAAAAATAAAGTAACATAGTTATATTTTTTTGCTAAAGACGAAGAATAAAGAAAAAGCTGTTTTCCAGTTCTTCGCATTTTCTGATAATATGTTTCAACAGTTAATAATTTTTAATGACAAAAAAATGAGCTTCACCTTCTCAATTTAATTAATACTTTTTGATCAACTTTCAAACATCTAACTTCATATCACCTGTAAATTAGCGCTGCAGAAAAAAAGACGAATACATTACAATACATTTGAAGTTAAAAAATATATATATATTTGAATGATTCTTGATGATTATAAATTTAAATGAATCATTCAAAATAAATTTGAATGGTTTGAATAATTCATTTTTTTACATAACTTAAAAAATATTTTTTGCATTAAAAAACAATAATGAAAAATTTTTTAAGAAATTTTATCATTAGGCGTGATGAATCTATACGGAATAATTTTTAAGGAAACGATGAGTAGCATATATAATTCAATATATTTCAAATTGAAATATAAATTTGAATATATCTACACTTTTTAATGATAAAAAAGGTATTTTCTGCTTTAAAAAACTATTATAAATCTGATTTAATAAAACTGATCAATGTACATAATGAATTCATATGCAATAAATTACAGGAAAAAGTCGAGTGGGATATATTTTACAGTATGATTCAATTTGAAAAATAAATTCCAATTATTCTCTTTTATAGCTAAAAAAAATATTTTTCTGCATAAAAAAGCAAGTATAAAAAATAATTTTAAAAAAACTGATTTCACATATTGAATTACAGGAAAAAAGAGTAGGACATATTTTACAGTGCAATTTGGAAAATAAATTCGAATGATTCTTCATTTTTTAATGATTTAAAAAAATGCATTTTTACGGTAAAAAAAAAAACAATAATAGAAAATTATTTGAAAATAAAACTGGAGAGAATCTGTTCATAATGATTAAAAAATTAACTTTCTGCATTTAAAAACAGCAATGAAAAATATTTTTTAAGAACTGATCATTTTACTTATGCCTCTGTACAGGACTCCCAAAACAACGCACTACCCAGAATAACTTTTGATCAAGTAATCGGATCTTCTCGTTCCGGGACTTAATGGTTTGAGGGGGTGACCTCAAAAATGCTAATTTATTAGTGTGGATGATATTTAAAGTTAGAAAATCAGACACAAAAACGTACTTTCTCTGAATAAACATATGGAGAGTAGCCGCAATCTGGGAAATATGATCACCATAGTTGGATCAAGAGAACAATCCTAAGTTTGGAGCCCTTAATGTTAGTTTTACTTCTTGTGTATTTGGGCATATCTCGAGAACTTTTTAAGGGAATTGAAACATTTTTGGACACAATTATAAAATTTGTTTGTTTTTTAAGTAATTCCATGCAAAAAGTAAATTTTATTCAATTTCTCAGGAACTATTCAACCGATTTCACTCAAATTTTGTGTTTTGTCAAACAAAATTACATACTTTAAAATGATGTAAAACATTTTATACCTTATAATTCAAAAATTGTTCGACTGTAATTTAATAAAGCAATAAAAAATAATATATAATAACGAAAATTTACTTTTTGTATGGAATTAACTAACATTAAGGAGTCCAAACTATGGAGACCATATTTCCCTTATTGCAGCTACCATCTATATTTTGGGGGTTCAAACTCTGAATCCGTTGAAAAAAAAGGTATGTTTATTCAGAGAAAGTACGTTTTGTGACTCATTTCATAACTTAAAATATCGTCTGCGCAAATTAAGAAGCATATTTGAGGTAACCCCCCCCCCTCCCGAAACATTAAGATTGAGTCCTAAGACGTGAAGATCCGATCATAAAATTAAATGTTATTCAGGATAGTCTGTTCTTTTTTCTTTTTTTCTTTTTTTTTTTTTTTTTTTTTTTTTTTTTTTTTTTTTTTTTTTTTTTTTTGAGCGCTCAACAACTTCTACAAATTGGAAAAACTTGCAACTGGGGACAATTTGCAATTTCTATCCGATAACAACTCAGGGCTTCTAAACAGCTTTAATGACAAATGAATAGAGCTGTTAGCCCTAAACCAATTTAGTTTTTATGGTTCGATTCTGCAACCGTACAGTAAAAAATTTTAGTGCATCTTAACACCAAAAATTATTGTACATATATATACACCGAAGAGCCATTGCATTATGACCACCCTCCATCTATAACAATGGGCTCGCCCAGGTTTTCATGGTTTCTCACCCAGGAACAATGCTTTCATGGGCCACATTAGTACCCATAATCCTCATAGAACAATCCCTGACGTCTGTAAGCTACTTGAACATATGCAGACTAGGTTCACCCATTCATGGCAACAGTTTTTCCTGCAGGGGATGGTGTTTACCAACAGGATAATGCACCATGTCATAAGGGTCGAATCGTCGAGGAACATTCCAGTGACTTTCAAGTCATGTCTTGGCCCCCAAATTCACCTGACCTTAATC